>NC_037302.2:10122243-10422764 GCF_000002775.5 Populus trichocarpa | reverse complement strand
TTAACATGGCCACAGCCTTCTCATTGTCGTCCAACAACTTGTAATTGTATATATATTAGGACCACTTTTCCGCTCTCCAGCCTGTTAGGTATTGTATTTCTAACGGAGATCTGATAAATTTTAAATTTTTTTAAATAATTTTTTTATATATTTTTAGATCGTTTTAATAGATTACTATCAAAAATAATTTTTAAAAAATATTATTTCAATATATTTTTAAATAAAAATAATTAATATCACACTTTCAAATATCACATTATTAATTTAGAGCATGTTTGAGAATGTGGTTGTGGTTGTTTTTCAAAGTGTTTTTCATTCCAAAACACATTAAAATAATAATTATTTTATTTTTTAAAAATTATTTTTGATATCAACACATTAAAATGATTTGAAAACATCAAAAACATATTAATTTAAAGCAAAATAGAAAAAAATATTTTTTTTATATGTTTTTATTATTTATCTTGGTGGTTAATTGTTATTTCTAAGTACATGTATTTTCATTCTTATCAATACAATATGGAAATACAATATCTATCTGAAATTTAATTAAAAAAAATTAAAGATAAAAGTATTATGAAATTATAAAAACAGTCTAAAAGATTAATCACTATTTTTATTTTAAGTTTATGTTTTGAGAGAGAAGAGAGAGAGTGTCGTCGATTTCTTGAGGTAGAAAGAAAAGCAGCGTTGACATTGATTATGATCACCAAAATGATCGATCTTGATGCCAACGAGTTTCATTTGATGAGAGAAGTTTCTTTAGGTGTTTTTTTACCTTCAAACTGTCTGAAAAACTAATCTAATCTAAGAAAGAGTTTTGGTTTTGGGTTTTAATGTGGTTTTTTAAGGCTATTTCTGAGTTTATTTTCTTTCAGAACAAATTGTAGCAGACAACAGGTTATCCAACCCATCAATATGTTTTTTTTACATAAGAGCTCATGCTCGCGAACCCTTTTCAAATGGGCTAGGTGTGCTAGCCTGACTTGTCAAGCCCAACAACACTTGACTTCTTTTTTTTAATTTGTTTTTTTAACATGAATTTTTAAAACAATTTTTTAATTTATATTCAAATGAATATCCCTTCTCTCTCATTTTTTATTTAGCCTTTTTAAAATAGTTGTTAGTTTTTAATTATTTTGTATGTATTTAAATTTTAAAGAGATTATTCTAATTCATCTATATTGTTTTTTTTATGTTTTATATAAATAAAATTTATTTTTAAAAATAAAAAATATTTATTTTTAGATAATATTTCTAATACATGCAACCTTATATAATATTATTTCCCCTTCAATTTTATTTAATTAATTTCATGTATGTATTTATTTCTATTATCATTTGATTAAACAAAAAAATAATTTTAATAAACAAAATCATTTAGCACAATAAGGCATATGGACACTATTGTGAGGTCAAATATCTTAATTTACATGTATCTTTTAATTTTTTCAGTTTTGTTTTTATTTTTCACTAATGATTTTTTTTTAATTTATTAATGCAAATGCTATTCTTGATTTATTTAGTTAAATGTATGCATATGTAATTTTGTTTTTTAAAAAATCCAACCATATGCAAAACATGGTGAAATAGCTAATGCAATAGAAAACATGTGTAAACCATTGCAAAATCCAACATCAACACCAACGATGCTCCATCTCAAAATGCAGCTATATTATCATTAGAGTAACGTATGCCCCACGAATTCGGACATAAACCCAACCAAACAAGCAAGAACAAACACAAAGCAACAGGCTGCAAGGCAGAGAAGGTATGGCCCCATGGTAGTTGAATCCTCAGCATTGTGAATTTCCGATTTCAAAATACGATTTGATATTCAAGTTTCAGTTTTCTTTTTAAAGCTCACAAATAAAGGCTAGAAATGTAGATCAAATCCATTGTTAAGATTTATACTTTTTACTTGTGAATAATTGAGTGTAGTTCGATCTGTACTGCATACAACTTCAAGTTTATTCCAAGAACATGGTTGCAGAAATGAGTGGAATTATGAAGTGGAGCCAATAAAAGGGGTGGAACGTAAAGGATTTGGATTTTTTTTATCGGCTCAAGTTTGCAAGGGATGGCAAGGAGAATCAGAAGTTCAACAAATATTGACAAGAAAGACGACACAAATTTTATTTCTTAAATAAAATACTTCACCATTTGAACTTCTTTCTGCTTGTAACCACATTTCTCGTAAAATGCTTTGTTCTCAAGACTGCAATCAAGAATCACCTTATAGCACCCCATTGAATGAGCATGATCTGTAAGAAACTCAATAATTTTCTTTCCTAATTGCATCCCTCGGGCGGCAGAATCAACCACAACATCTTCGATATGTCCAACTTTACCACAATTCCTCAAGAACTTCTTTTCAATAAAAACACTCCCAGTTGCAATAATCTTCCCAGAACGAACATCTTCGATCACACAAATAAGATGGTCATCACCATATGAGCTGATCTCTTGAAAACGCTCTTCAAACTCCTTATACGAAACAGAATCACAAATGGTTAATTGTTGCAATAGCTCTATGAAACCTTTGCTTTTATCTAATATCTCTAGTTTCCGGACTCCAAACTTGTGCTCAGCATCCATTGAGCTGTGGTGCAACTATAGTTCAATGATGAAAACATTAGACCAGCTGAAACTACAGAGCATGAGAAAATCAAAACTCCCAGATTATACAGACTAATTAGAGATGAACAAGAAACAAAGTCCTGTTTCTTTATTTAGACCCTATCTTTTAAGTTTCTAAATTCCAAAAATTTATAGAAAACTTAGTATCCTCTTTCATATGACTAGAATATCATGACTTTCTAATCAAATGCATAGCATAATCTAGCACCCCGAACTACAGCACTAAGAAAAAATGCCATAACTACAACATTTAGCTTATAATTGCTTGTTTACAGAAGTTCAAGTTTATAAGATCTAGGCAATCATCATCCTTGAAGCTCAAGTGAAAGTCATCATAATAACAACATTGGAGAAATTCATAGCTTTAAGAAAAAAAAATTAAAAGAAAACTCAGATTAGAATGATGCTATTTGATTATACTTTGGAGGATGATTTTTTTCACAAACAAGATAATAACATCACAAAAAAAACAAAAAAACCCTAAGACAGCTATTATGGTATTATACTTCTCCGCGAGTGGAATGCAACATCAATTCAACTGTCCCAAAAGTTACACTTTCAATTCTGACAAGTGCTTCCACAAATCAGTCTTTCAATTAGCTTCCCTTCCTGTTTAAGCACTGCATATAAAAACTATTTCCTTTTCGCCCTAATTCTTATAGAAGAAAGAACATCAAGTTTTTTACTGTCATTACCTTGAATTCCCAAAAAGAAACCTTACTTGTTACTTCCAGTCAACAGCTAATAAACAAGCAATGGTGACCCAAGATTCTGGTTCCCTGGTAAGACTTGGTACGGATCTACGTAATGCAATTCCATTCTACTTTTTTGGGTTAAATTCGTGTTGAATGAAATCTTCAATCTCTGAATTACACTTACATTATTAAACAAATTTGATCCCACCTAGACTCTTTCTTTCTAAAAAAAGACATCTACCTACTCACCCACGAGATTAAACATGATGCAAGCTAAATATACCAGCAAAGAAAAGGAGATCAGAGAAATAATAAAGAGGCGGAAAAATCAAAGGATCTGTTGGAAATTGGCTTACAGTTGAAGCTTGTGTTGGTGCAGTCCAGGTGTTTGATGCAAATGGTTGTGAGAGAGAATTGCAAACTTGCAGATATAGTAAAAAGTTTACTGTATTTAACATTTAGGCTGGGCTGGGCTGGGCTGCGAGGATCAGGATTCCTTGATTTCAAAGTCAGGCCTGTTTATCCAAACCTTCTTTTTTTTAATTACTAAATACTTTTATATATTGAGTTGTTAATTATTATTATGTTCATTAATTTCTATATGATTGTTAACAACTAGGTATGATTTTAATAAAAATAATTTCTTGTAATTTTATAAAATAAAAAAATTAATTTTTAAGTCATAAGAAAAAATATTTAAGTGGTTACAAACTTTGATGTAAATTTGAGGGTCATATGAAATTAGCGTGACAAGCAAGCATTGACTCATTCTATATTTCATGGATTTTGATTTTTTTTTATTATTATTAATATGAGTATTCGGATCAGCTTGTGTACATCTCGACTAATCTTATGGGTCCTGAAGTTAATGATCATGTAAATCTCTAGTAGCTCTAAAGTTTATAGAACTCGAACTAGTGACTTTTAAAAAATAAATTTAAGATCTGACCAATTAAATTACATCCTTAAAAATTAATTCCGAGATTAAGAGATTAAAACAGTTATAATGTTCATAAAAGGATGGATTTAACATGGCTCTACATGTGTCAAAAGGGATTTTTAGGTATTCCCGGTTTTAGGTGAGGAGCAAGAAAAAATATACATGCTAGCATCATCTAGTAATTTTTCACATCATTGCAATTTAATGTCGTTTTTTCCAAATTACTGACTAGTTTGATTGACTTTGTTTTTGCCTTCAAAGGCACGTTTTTGCTTTGAATTATTTTTTTATAATTTTAAATTGTTTTAATATACTAATATTAAAAATAAATTTTATAAAAAATATTATTTTAATATATTTTAAAATGAAAAGTACTTTAAAAAGCAACCATCACCGCGATTTTAAATATTTCCTTGTTTGGAACACGCCCTATTTCTCAAAAAATTAAACTTTGTTTTGCTTAAAATTATTTATTTTATATTTGTGAATTTTTTTAATTTATTGATGTGAAAATTTATTTTTAAAAAATAAAAAAAAATATTATTTTAATATATTTCTAAACTTTAAAACAGCCAAAACATTTACCTCTTTCAGCAACCCTGCTCGGCCAAGCAGATCCACCAGGCACCTGTAAGGCTGCAATCGGGGCATTATTCCATAAACATCCCTCATCGTATCAGAATAATGTCTTCCCTCTTGAACCTTTCCACCATGCACGCATGCACTCAGTACCCAGTAATTTGGCATGGGGCTTTCAAGACAATCGGAAGCGTATAATAATCAGGGGTGATGCCAGCATGGGACATGGATACATAGATTTGTAGTGCTTTATTAGGAGTATCTAGTCTAGTATAAAAGTCAAGAATGGGACACTATAAAAGTCAAGAAAGTAGGTGTTAATAACATGGGCATAACTTTGGTTTAATTCTCGTATGCCCTGCAGTTTGATAATTGGGTTGCTATGGTTTTATCCGGGTCTTGGCTTGAATGTTGTGCAGGTGGTGGCTTTGTTGGGAGCTGAGAGTCAAAATGTGTGGTTACTTGGAGCAAGACTGTAATGGAGGTGTTTGCATGCTTGAGGTTTCCGAAGCCCGAGTAGGCGACGGTACTGGAACAAGTTGATGCACATGTCGAGGGACTAAAAGGATGCTCTGTTTTTCTTTTATCTACAAAACTCCAGTTCAACAAAGATATTTTGGACTGATTGTGAGAGGTTATATAACAAAGAGTTATGGGGACAACCAAAATTTCATTTCAATTTGAACAGTCCAATTACAATGACTAACAAGAGCTTCAACCGAACTCCAACACAATTGTGTGGGTTGGAAAGATCTGTATAGGCTGCTTCACGTCAAACCATAAGGTTCACCAAACAGTGTTCTACTCGAGAGTTATTCAGGCATTCTATCTGAACTTGACTTCTATAACCTAAAAGGCAAAGACAGCATTACTGTTGGGAATATGCAAGATCATCTGCTACTATGGGAGGAACAAATCTGCAACCTTGAAGAGTCTGCTCAAATATATGACCAACTTTGAGCAACTTAGCCTGCATTTACAGTAACATGAACAAGAAATCAATAACTTTCTTGCTTGCTCAACATTTGAAATAAAACTAACCATTCACGACAAAAGATAGCAAAGGTTTGATGTAGCTCTCCTTAAACAAGCATTTGCCATTTCTCTACGTGCTTCATAGCAAAATGCCACGACCATCTCACACATTCATCAAGCTAAACTAGTCTATAATCATATGTTTACTTCTGGTGAGTGATGACTAGGGTCGTAAGGTTTACAGAAAAAAGGCCTGACCAATGCACAACATGAACAAATGGTGTTTCGAGCATGCTTCAAGGAAAGGATTAGTGAAAGCAAAGCACAAATGATTGAATAATAGCACTAACATGTACCAATTAGGGAGAGCAATTTCAGTATGACCTAACAGATACCCAACCCAATCCAGTTGGAAAAAACCCAGATTTCACGTAACCGGAGGGGCACAGGACAGAGCAGGTTTTTGCAGCCCTGACCCACATCTAAATAATATTTATTTCGTATATATTGTTAATTTATTAGTTTATTGCTTAACTTTTTACATTATAACTATATATAAAAACCAAGGAGAATGAAGGTCTCAAAGCATGCTTGACAACATGGCACGACAATTAAATTAACGTTAAAAAAACCACCATCATCATAAAATGAGAGACTAAGTTATCTCTTATATTTCATCTAACCATGAATAACATGATATATTGTCTATCTTTCATTGTTTTTTCCAATAATAAATTACTTAATCTTCTTCATATCAACTATTTACAACCCAAATCCAACATGGATTAGATTGAAACCTGACCAGAATCAGACCTGCTTTAGTGCTGGGGATGGGCAGGCAAAAACCTGGCTCAACTGAAGCTGATCCTACTTCCAAAACCAAAGGTACACCTACCTAAGAAAAAATACAGATGTAACTATCCCAAATTTGGTCCTCGCCTAGAGCTAAAACCTCCTTGGAATCCGTTCCCCCCCTAATTGCTCCTTATTCTTGTATCTTCCTATACTAAATAACCATCCATTTCTCTTAGTTAAGTTTTTCAAAGGAAAAAAAGGTGAACTTCGTATCTCTACACCATAATAGAATTTGTAAAAAATACAAGTTTTCAATACCTCATCAAATGCTGCACCAATCATTTGAAGACCAACAGGAAGTCCTACAGGCCCCCCTTCAACAAATCCACATGGCAAAACCAATGCAGGTAGCCCTGCCAAGTTAACATTGACCTGCAAGCGAGGATATAGTTGCCTAATGTGAGAAACAAACATAAGAGTAATCTTGGCTGCAGGAAATAAATGGTATGACTGTAACCATTGAAAGAAAAAATTCTGGAGCAAAAAAAAAAAAAAAAACAGATGAATTCAGAAGGCAGGATATTTCATAACAATTCTAAGGCTTCAAACTATTTTAACCAAAATAAACCACAACTCAAATTTTCAGAAATCTATAAAGCACAGTTTCTTGGAAAAGTAATGAATCTGTGTTGGAGGATGAGGATTTCAACTTTTTTCTTATAACAGCACTATTAGTCTATTATTTACCTCTTTTTGTGTTTACATGGTAAAACAGATGGTAGAAAAACATAAGACTTGCCGTATAAACACTGTCCAGCATTTTTTTACTTCACTGCAGTTTATTTCTCAAAACAATAATATCACTCTCATAGTGAAGATGCATTTCTGGCGAACAAACAAGAGAAAATTAGCTAAATCAACTTGTAGAAATTTTTCCAACATCTGCATAGTTCGCTTATAGCAAAGCAAACAAGAATAAAGCTACGAAATATTGGTCCAGGCCATTCTACAAGTCCATCATGGTCCTCTACCCTTTGAAGTAAAAACATGATTGGTGAACATTCTGTAGCCACATGAAATTATTCCAATAATAATTACTTTAGGGGCTGAATTTCAACTAATACAGTATTTATACCATATTTGCAATTCTGGAATTATATACTAAACAAGGTCCAATTTGTAACTATAGAGTATGGACAATTGGAGAAACCATACGATTTGAGGCGCCATATTCAACAAAGGACTGAAATGCTATACGCAAAAGGAGCCAAAGGTTCAGGAGGATAAGGCAGGATCTATGACTACTACTTGGAACCGTGAGAAGTAATGTGAAATGTGGCATGATACATTTGAAATAGGGCTCCTTAAGGCCAATCAAAGCTGGCCCTAACCATTTCTGTTGAAATTTGTGAGTGTAACCATGTGACACTCTGGACATGCGGCACCTGCATAGCCATTGGTGTATTTGACACCTGGTAACAGCCATGTTGTCACACCTCTTGCCTATAAATATCCCTTGTTTATGTCATTTGAGGGATTGCCGAACATTTTTGGGCTTCATAGCTTCCCTCTCTAAGTTCTCTCTCTAAGAACATCTCTGGTAATTGCTTCGAGAGCACTCTTTTCTTCTCTCTCTCTAAGTTCCACACTGTCTCTCTCTAGATTGTTTATTATATATAGCTAAACATTTCCTTTAAAAGAATATCCAGATCAAGAACATCTCTGGTAATTGCTTCGAGAGCACTCTTTTCCTAAATACTGAAACTATCCTTGGAGTACTGATAATCACCTCCCATAAACTCACTTATGCTGGGATTGCATGTTCCTCCCAAGGCCTCTATCAATTGCATTTCCTACTTACGGTGTTATTTATATACAAAACGTCCTTGCAATCCATTCATCTGCTAAGGAGCTGCTTCACAGTTTCCAACCCATGTTCACTTCAAAACAATACCCAAATTCCACATATAAAGATCCAACACCATATATCTTCTGATGCCATTTTAGTGCACTTAAAGGTCAAGTACCGACCCAAATCTATTTAATCTTTATCATTCTCTCAAACAACAAAAGTATACCAATTGTTAACTCTAGAACTGCAGCCTGCACAAACCATGCCTTTCAATTTTTAACCTAAGGCATTATCTCCCTCCATCTCTCCCTCTCTCTCCCACCATTTCAAAACAGGAAAGAGGGACAGGGGAATGACATGAACGGGCAAGTTAAACATAAAGCAGCAGAGAAATTCTCACAGTCATAATGTCGCCTGCATACATTGCCAAAGGATCGTTTTTCTTTTCACCTGTAAATATTGACAGCAATTATGTCATTACCTATTAAATTGAATCGTTATCAAAGAAAAGGTATGGATAATATGTCCGTCAAAGCCAAAAAGTTGTGGGCACCATACCAATTTTATATGCAGCAGACGGCGCCACAGGAGAAATTAGGATGTCATTATCATCTAATGCATCCTTGAAGCTTTTCCGAATTAAGGTCCTCACCTAAAACACTATTATAATCATGAATTTCTTCTTGAAGACCTAAAGTTCTTAAAATAACTGGGTTTAATAGGAATTTTTTTTGTCAGAATTCAGATTCTCTAAAAATCATGAAACTGTAACCATTAAGAACAAGAATTTAAGTATCCATCTTCAAACAGTAAAGTTTAGATACTCTAATTAAAGGAAATATTTACCTGTTGGGCACGCTTGTAGTATGCGTCATAATAACCAGCTGAGAGCGCATATGTTCCCATCAAGATTCTCATTTGGACCTGAAAATATGCAATGAATACTACTCAAGGGTCTTGTCTGTGCATGGCTAATCTGTACTTTCAGCTGAAGTGATAATAGCCATAAGCAGTCTATTATAATGGGAGCTGGTGATAATACCTTGCAACATCTCAAATAATATTTGACTATACCATTTTATTTTCCAAGGAAAAAAGAACAGAACAACTTCTTTACAATGACTGCCAGGATGATACATACCTCAGGACCAAATCCTTTTGCTCGGGAATCATTATAAAGAGCATTTAACTCTTCAGCAAAAACTTGGTTCCCATACCTACATGCCAATGTTGAAGAATGATTGCTTGTCTATATATCTAGACAATATAGATATGCAAGAAGAGGCAAAAACTGGACACCAACAAAAACAATTTTTTCTAATTTTTTTTAATTTTTATGGGGTGCTTAATATTATAAGCAGCTACAAAACAGCACCTCAGTGCAAAAGTTTGAAATAAACCAAGATAACTTGTCTATAGCCCAACTGTGGTCTTATTTATACTACATTGTACTGGCAGAGAAATGGAATATGACTCAAACATATGAAACAAACTCCACAATGTGAAATCTGTAAACACTCATAGCTCTATACGCCTTAACTTAATTTAAAATGTTTACCATGTCATCTTCTGTCTAAACTGGAAGTGCTGAATTACATAGAACCAGACAACATATATAGTTCTGTTGAAAGCAACAAAAATATCAAATGAGAACTAATTGTCAGAGAATTACCTGACACCATCATAACGTGATAAGTTGGAAGATGATTCTGATGAAGCAAGAATATAATAGGCTGGTAAACCAAGGGAGAAAGATGGCAATGAGACCTGTAAATCATTTCACCAAATAGGAAACAAAAAGTATCAGCCAAATCTGTTAACCAAAAAACACATGTCTGCTGAGTACAGGTTATAAGTTAGACCTCCGTCACAGTACATCCTAGTTCTTCAAGATGTGAAGCGGCACCACTAATTGCAGATTTTACTCCATTGTCCACACCATCTTCAAGAGTTTCACGGATAAGACCAACCTTCAACCCCTTCAATGGTTTCGATTCCACAAGATTTATAGAAGTGAATTGCGACGAAAAATCAGGAACCTCCTGAAAAGTGAAACTATTATGGTAAGGAACAGACTTTTTCTTTTTTGAAACAAAGAATAAAGAAGAATACAAGAAGAAGAATAACACATCCTCCAAAAAGAGAATACAAGAAAGAAAATAAAACTAAACAGGGCTTTGAAACCCTATAGAATGATAAACCAGAAAATATAGGAAATCAATCCAAAATGCTTAATTAGAGTAGGGTCCCTCCTAATTGTTGAAGACTTTTGTTGCTGCTCTAGCTGGACTGTATGGGTTTCAGAAATATGATGTTTTTCTAAATTCAATTGCTTCAGGATAGCTACTAACATTACCTATTTTTTATTTTTTTTTAGATGAGTTATTAGCATTCCAGGAGAATAGAAGAGCTTATTTTACATTAAATCAGACCATAAAGGAAGATATGAAAAAGATCACCTCGCAGCATCCACACCGCCCACTCTTTGATTGGTGGAGTATGACTATTCTGACCACAAAATCAAACTATTTTATCGTAGATCCAAACTGAAAGATATGCATATTCAAATTCAACGAAAAAGCTCTGAGCAGAAACACAACAACACCATGGCCATTGCAATCCAGGAGAACTCAATTTCATGTTGGTTCTTTTAGCAACAAGTACAGAATGCATGTTGCATTGATCAACATGCTTGCTTATACGAGTGATGGTGACACTTTCAGCTACAGGTAACTACATTAACTCTAACAGTCCCGTCAATGACCAGAAAAGTCCACGTTTCCCTTAATGCATGAACATTTCAGTTGCTTCCTCTTAAGCAAGCATCAGAATCTGAAGTTTTGTCAGCTAGTAAATTTATGAGACAAACTCACAGTTTCTCAAAGCAAGAAATCAAAGAGAATTGATTGACCTTAGTGGATAAAATAGAAGAATTCTTACTCGGTTACTACTAGTGGCATCAAATCTATCATGACCAGAAATTACGTGAAGGAGGATGCCAGTATCAGCAACTGAAGTACCAAAGCATCCGATAACATCAAGTGATGATGCATACGCCATGAGCCCAAATCTGGAGACACGCCCGTATGTTGGCTTCAATCCAACAACGCCACAAAATGATGCTGGTTGCCTTACACTTCCACCAGTATCACTACCAAGTGACACCATACATTGCCGAGCAGAAACAGCTGCAGCCGATCCGCCTGACGATCCACCAGGCACCCGAGACAAGTCCCATGGATTAGCAGTCACCTGTTAGAAAATGAACAGCAGAAACTGCCAATGCCTGTCAAGTGTTTGTTTGTTTGATTGATTGTTCCCATGAGTCAAAAATCAAGAAGAAAGAAGAAGACCTGGAAAGAAGAAGCTTCAGTGGTACTTCCCATGCCAAACTCATCCAAATTAGTCTTTCCAATCAAAATCCCATCTTTCTCCTTCACTCTCCTAACCGCTGTTGCGTCGAACGGAGCCTTGTAGTTCTCCAGGATGCGGGAGCCACCTGTTGAAGGCATGTCAGCAGTACAGATATTGTCCTTGACCCCAACAAGGACCCCAGCAAGGGGGCCGACATCCTCTCCTTTTTCAATCTTGCGGTCGATTAGCTGGGCATCTCTTAAAAGGGTGTCGGAGATGTGGAGGAAGGAGTGGAGGTGGGGCTCGGTGAGGGAGAGGCGGGAAATGTAGGACTCAGCTAGTTGGGTGGCAGTGGTTTGGCGAGAGAGGAGGGCGCGGCGGAGGGTGAGGATTTGAGATGAAGGCGGGGAGGATTGGTCCTGTGAAGCTGAAGCAGACGCAACGGTGAAGAAAGAGCGGAGGGGTTTAAGGTGAAGAGGGATTCGAGAAAGGGAGCGAGGGGGCTGCTGCAGTGTGGATAGCATTTCTTTCTTTGATTTCCTGTGAGGGAGAATGATCGAGTCTAATCTAATCTAATCTATGGATGAAAATCATGAAATGGTAGGAAATCTGCCTTGTAACTTCAGTTTTGTAGCATGAGATGAGATGAGCTGAGACGAAAAGGCTTATCCAGTTTCGAAATAGTGTGTGACGAGAGAAAGGATTATGGACATGACCTATACCACCTTTTTTTTTTCTTTTTATGTATTTGAGACCTCGTTTCTCGTGTCTTTGCCAAATCAAGTCATGATGCCCATTGAAATCATAGTTGTGGACATTATCAAAAAGAAGAGAGTTCAAATGACAGTAGATGGGCCAAGAGAATAAATTTGATCTATAAAAAAAAATACATATGAATAATACAACCATTTCATCTTGACATATGATTATACAACTATTGGTACAAGTATGGCAGTTTCTAGGGCCTTTGTCACCTCAAGTCTTCTGTCAGCATGTTAATCACCTTCAAAACTGAGGTCACTTCTGCAAGAGCTGCCACCTGAAAGAGCCGCCACATGCCAAATAAACGCCCGGGATCAAGCTCTTGTATTCGTTATTCATCGAAAGCACGAGCAGGCCATCCTCCTTGGGGCCAGCAGCTCTAAGCTGCACAATTTGCGTTGTGTTCCCTTCTGCCTAAGTGTCTCCAATGTTAAAAGACCTACAAGCTGTCTTCTAATTCATCTGGTACATGCAGCTTCTCAATGGCAGCCTGTCAAATATTAAGAAAAAAGATGTCAACAGAAAGTAACTCCACCCTAACGAAGAAAAAACATGGGAGGCTAAAAGCTAGATTCCACCGTTCAGGTGAATTAGGCATTGAGTCCAGTTAAAATCAATCTGTGGAAAAAAAAAAAAACGTTTCCTCTCTGAAGTTCAAGCTCTGACCAATGCTATGAATTGTTGAGTATACAAGGTAAATTTCAGAATCCATTTTTCTCAGCAAATAAATTTGCTTTCACATTTAATTCCCAATGTTAGAAAGCAAGAGATTGCGAAATAAACCAATCACCTTTATTGTAGCCACGTCAGTCGCTGATGGTTTCAAATCCAAAGCAAGACCAAAGTGAAACATTGCCTTCTCATGCATGTTACGCCTCTTATAAATTTTACCCATCAAAGCATAAACACTGCTTTCACGAGGAGCATACTCTTTCAGCTCCTCTAGGACTTCTAAAGCTTCATCAAAGCTTTCCAAGCTCACAAGTATATTAGCCTTTTGATACATGGGAAGAGGGTTCTTCTTATCAGCTAAAATTGCCCTCTCCATCATCTCCAGAGCTTCCTCATTTCTCTGTTTTTTTTTTAAATAATAATAAAAGAGGGGGAAATGAGAAGAAAGTCACAGGAACATTATCAATTTTGGAATCCAAAATTTAACAATCAATTTGCATATGGTGCAACCTTTAAGGCATGTAAAGCAGTCCCAAGATAAGACATTATCACCGAAGAACACGGATTTATTTGGAAAGCCATTCGGAAGTGATGCTCAGAAAACTCGTTTTTCTCTTGCCGAAGATAGACCATCCCAAGCCCATGCCAGGAATTGTAATGTCTAGCATCTATCCTTAGGGCACTCTGGTAACTCTTAATTCCATTCTCAAAATCCTCCAAGGCAACATATCTGCAGGTAACAAAGTAATTGCAAGAAAATTATATGAAACCTGAATCCAACATTTAATATGGAATTCTATCATTTGAAAATACAAATATGTCAGTTATCAAGAGAAAAGAAAAAAAAAGGAACCAAGGGACCTACTCATGACCGCACAAGGTGTGTGCATATGCAAATCTTGAATCAAGCTGTACGGCTCGCTGAAAATTTTTCAAGGCAGTTTCATGGTCTTTCTGCAGACTATAGCAATTTCCAATAGCACACCTGCATGCCCATTTAACCTGAATGAGTGACAAATGAGGATGATGATGATGATAAGAACAGGTAATAATGAATACAGCTGCAGAAAAGTAAATTAAGCACACTTGATGTTTTAACAAACTGAAATCACCCAGCCTTGTGCTATGCCCAAACTTATTTCAAGCACATTCAAAGAAGGATCATAATGTCTCTATAACATCGAACATCACCTGTCAACCATCCTAAAAGCAACCACTTGTTACTGTTCCTCTGAGCTGTTATACATATTTTTCTTCACAAAAGCAGCAGTAAAGTTGTCTATGCTGCTCATTATTTTTTGGCCTTTGTTTTTCTCTCGTCCTTGTGGGCCTCAAAGAGTAAAGCGTATACCCTCAGATGCAGGAATGCTTTGTTGAATAATTACTAAAATTGTTCCATAATGAAGCTGATATCTTGAAATCTGGATACCTGTTTATAGCTTTGTGGATGTTTATGAGGGAAGGGTCCTTTTGTATTCATTCACAATTTCAGAGGAAAAATATGTATAACAGCATAGACAATTTAAGGTGATAACCACCATGTAACAAGTGAAAGCTAGATTGTGAACAGGTAAATGAAAAACAAAAGGCAATGAAAGCACTATATGTTAAAAGGTATAAGAGCACTACCAAGATTGAGGAGCTAAACGATCAGTTGATATCAGTTCTTGAGCCAGGTAACTTAACTTCATGTCTTCCTTCAAATGCTGCAACAAATGCAAGAATAAAACTTCATCTAAAGTAAATAGATATACCAGAAATGCATGAGTGCATCAAGCATTACAATTGGAATATAATGACTAGTTTCTAGGAATAAAACCCTATATTATCCTGATTTCCAAAGGCAGAGACCAGAAGTCAAGTATCCTTTACATTTTAGGAGTATGGACTATAAGCTAAGCAGAATAAACCAGAAGCATGGAATGTGTTACCAGAACCTCCTATATAGATAGACTCACATAAAGAACCGTAGAATATACATCCAATCCTTCTAAACTGTAAGGTGATGCTCGCCGGGCAAGACTGAAGGCTCTATCAGCTTCCAAATAATCCACTAATTCAACATATGCTTTTCCAACCTGCATTCAAAATACAAGCATGTCCAGTAATGCATAGCATGCAGATGGTATAAAATCAGAGCAAACAGTCATTTTGAGAGAAGCACGCATGAGAAAGCAAAAAAAAAAAAAGAAGCATGGGATCCACAATGGATACATTCCAGTTCTAAACAAACCAAAATTAACGGGAGGGAAAAATAAAGTGGAATCTCTTTAAATACACAAAGTTAATAAAATTGACTGCTTCTAACTTTAAGCCAGTATTAAAAAAAATTATCACTGATATTATCAAAAACTGATGATGGCAGAGTTTCAAAAGGTAAGTTTTAAACAGTTCCGGAATGCATAGAATTAGATTACAAGCATGAAAACTCAAGAAGGAAATTTTTTATGAAAATTGTATTTCCATGACAGTTGTTACATTTCAACTCAAAATAGCACACACTCAGTTCTGAAATTTCAATAACTATCAATAATTAATTAAGTAAATATGCAATAGTATCTAAAATATTCATCATCAATCTCATCACTAGTTTTCTGTGTATCTATCAGTGAGACAAGTGCATCCTAAGCAGCAAGAAAAGAAATCAAGAAAACAAGGTGTTTCATATTCAACTACCGATTTTTACCTGGCAAAGCACCCAGCCTGTATTATAATGCTTGTGTGGTAGTTTCATGTAGACATCCAGTGCATCCTGTACTACCAAGAAACTAGACGGTGAAAAACATTCCTGAAAATATTAGTAACTTTGATCTTTTAGCAAACACCAGTTAATACCTGACATCTGTACATGCAAGAAAGTCTATAACCTTCCCCAAGAGTTCTCAGGAGGCCTAATATTTCTAAAGCACCACTTAAGATACATGAAGGACTTGCGATAACCCCACCAACGGGCATGGTTGCTACTTCTGTTTCAAGAGATCTAGAATCCCCGGTGAGTGATAGACTACAATTTGATGATGTATTATTTGCACGTGAATCATCAAAAGCCTCATTCCGTATCCCTTAATAAGATTAAAATCAAAATTTTCAAGCAACTGGTTAGATAGTCAATAAGCAGACAGAAGACCAAAAGAATTCGTACTGCAAAACAATAAAAAATAGCAACAAAAAGAAGATAACTTGATATTTCAACTTAAGTCCACCGCACTAACACAAGCAACATTTCAGCCAACTCCAATGTTAATACGGATGTACATGTCTACAAATTAGTCAAACACAAGAAGAACAATCACCTTCATCATAATTTTCATTGACCCATGACTGTCCCTTGCGAACTGTCACTGAACGTATTGCCATGGAACTAAACTTGGAACCCCCAAGATATTTAGGAGAGTTGTTAGTTCCATTCCCTGCAACCAGTGTAGAACTAGTATTTTGGTTGGATCCTGCTTCTGCGGCAAGCCTTGTACTTCGCCGAGGGCCAGAATCAGAAAATAACCTCCCAGAAATCTGAAAAGAAATGAGGGGCATTGATGTTCTGGAAACTACTGAACGATTCATTAAGCAAAGAAAAGATGGACAGAGCAATAGCAGGTTCGACCAAGGCATGTTGACAACGTCACACAAGATATAAAAACCTTAATAAGAGTTAATGTCAATATAACATGCCCAAACAACTAGCAAAATGGAAAGGAAGCCTTCCATACACAGATAAAAATCAATCATGCATGCCCCATGGTGTAATCAAGATGAAAATACTTGAAGACGTGTCAACAAGGTCAATTAACAAACTTAAATTCCATAAAACAATTAAGTTAGTGAACAGGAAGGTTAAAAAATCACCCACAAGAAATGCTTACAGGATAAACTAAGTCTGGACCATGAAGACAAGGAACGACGGAAAATCACGGCACAGATAAACTTAATTGGATAAAGCACAGGGAAAAACAGAAACAAAAGATCTCAAAGGTGCTATACTCAGCTCCAAATATAGAAATTTGCATTATGAAATGTCTCCTCATACAAGGAAAACAAACCCACAGATCTTCCTTATTTCAAGTGCAGTATAATAAGTGCTTCACAACTGAGACCTGAAATACTAGATCATTTCTTTTAAAACAAAAGGCATAGAGTTTCAAAGTTTAGCTTGAAAGAGATATTGGAGACACAATTAAGAAAAGAAAGGCTGTATTAGAGCTCTTAACCTTCCGCAATTTCCCTTCATCAACAAACTTTCTTCGAGGGGCCTGCATATTAGAATTCAAAGTTGACCTTGCACTGTTATCAAAACCAGGCATGCTAGGATTGGAACCATTTGGCTGCATGTTTCTACACAGTGGTGGTGGGGCAACACTCGACAACTGCAAAATATAGTCTCATGAGCAAAAAATACAAAACAAAGAAACATGCTATGGAAAAGAACACCAAATTTAGGTAAACAATGTTTGGAAGTAAACTACATCCTAACCTTACTGTGAGTGCAATATTTCAAATTGTATTTAAAAAAAAAATTGGTAAAGCAGTGTAACTTAAAAATAAAAAATAAAAGAAAGAAAGAAATACTAGTAGTGTTGGTTTTTAGAGTTATAAACTACTATTATTAATTACATTCTATCCGTGTAATATATTCTATAGTTCATATGGGAAGAGATAATAGCATATTTGCAGGGTCACCAGGATGAGTAACAAAGAATACACCAGAAAGAAGTCAGATGAAGCAGAAAAGTGTGAGATGAAGTTACATGTGAACATGAAATGAAAGAATAGGTGCATGTTTCTATACATAGACATAAGAGCACATCAAAGTATTTTGACCAGCATAGTAAAGAAAGAGAAAGAACTGACAGGAATAAGATAAAAGTTGGTGAGCAGAGAACTTTGCTTTGCGAGAAAACGTTATTTCGAGATAAAGATCAAATGTCTAGGGAACAAAATTTAACAAAGAAATCGAAGGAATAGGATGAAAAAATGCAGAAATGCAGTTCAAGTCACAGAATAAACCATGCTTGGTAAGCAGAAAAATGAGGATAAAATTCAAAGATTGAACATTTGAGGAGATAAAACAAAAATGACCCTTCAATAGGAAAAATTAGCAAGACATGGTACTAAGATTGAACCTAAGACCTACCCCACCCTTACCATCTGTGTAACAACCCAAGAGCAATAAAGAAGAACAAGCTACGTGTCATTCTCAGAAACTCTACAAAACAAATGTTGGAACAGGGGACAGATTAATTAAAGAATCAATTCTGCTTCACAAGCCCTAAACACAAAAGGCTAGCTTCCAATTAGGTGGAGAAAACATGAATCCATAGAGAGAAAACACAGAATTCAAAATATGACAGACCCTCAAATTGGTAAGGCAAATGAAGAATCAGCAAGATAGACATTCCTAAAATTAAACAGTAACAATAATTGAGCATATCTTTGAGTGCATAAAACAAAGAGGAGTAGATAAGACCGTGTAAGTCGAATCAATAAAGAAAATCACATATTGTTACCCAGAAATCTGATTGACAATAGGTAGAAAGTTTGCCCCAAACAAAACAAAAATACAAAATCAGAAGTTAGTCATTATTTCAAAAAAAAAAAGAGATTCACTAGTGTTAGAGTTTGAGGTATCGAGCTAGACTTTCTGTATACTCGTACCTAAGCATAATTTAGGTCATCATACCTGTGTGGCCATTGGTGAAGGAGTGTTATAAAATGACAGGTTTGGAAGGCCACCATTTGAAGGCTGACTAGCAGATCCTCCTAACGTAGTGGCTCCATGATAATTTCCAGGAATATCTCTTAGGTTATTCCCTTGTGGGTGTTTTGACTGCCTTGGACTTCCATCTTCCAAGCCAAAGTTTCGAGCAGAAACTAAATTACGATCCTCATTGGATATGCTCAAGTTCTGGGATGCTGATGCATGATTCATGTGCTGCTTTTGAATACAAAGAGCAGCTGCTTCATCAAAAACTGCAGCTGCTTCTTCAGCAGCACCTAAAACATTGATAAAAAAAGGCCAGCATACCATCAGGGAAAACATTAATGCTCAAGTAGATGACCATCTTTTGATTTGAACCAGAGGCTGGTGGGCCAGAATTGCCAATGACACAGATTTGCACAGATGTTCAATGGCCATACCTAATATACAAAGCTCCTCGTAGGCAGCCCAGAATAAAGGATCTATAGATAAAGCTTGCTTAAAGTGATGGATGGCACTTTTCCTTCTATCAGTATACCTGAATCCAAATAAACTTAAAAGAATAAGAAATTGATATATTAAACCAGGATGTAAACAGAGAAGCGAATAAATATCGCCAAACAAAATTTAATAATTATGCAGGTTCAGAAATTCAAATATGGAACTAAAACCAGGATACTTCTTTATAGTAAGGTGCTATAAACAACTAAGGAGAATGCTTTTAGAATATCAAGAAGCTTTGCATGATACATGTGCAGTTCTACAGCCTTTTGAAAGGGAAATTAATATTTTAAAATCATTTCATAAAAACTTTATGATTCGAATCACTGGCTTTATAAAATTTTATGAAATTAAGAATTTCAGATTTTCAAAGAATCGATGGAAAAATTAAATAGAGGTCATCATTCTCTCTTCTGTTAGCATTTTGCAGAGAACACAGACAGTAGAAAGAATCTAGAAAGTCAAGAAAAAAATACTTTTATATCAATTATTCTTCCTTTCTTGCTATTTTACAGTAATAAATGAGAATATAGGCTTGCACTTGAAACAAAAGTTTAAGGATCTTTTCATAAACTATTCTCTTAATTCTAACAAGGAAAACAGCCAAAGTTTGTCTGTAACTTGCACTTTACACATAACTAAAGCAAATGAAAACAAAGTTCTTGTGATAGTTAATCATTAAATATTTGGGAAAGAGGTACGCAACCTGTAGATAAGCCCAAGAAGGTAGTGCCCAGGTGCACCATTTGGAACCTGATAGGGGAGAAACAACATGAGCAAATCATCAATGCCAAGAAATGTGAGTCAAAAAGTACACAACTACACCCAGCATTCAACAATGATGAATTTTAGGACTTCAATCTCATATCTACTACTGCAGAAAATGCTGATAAAAACAGTCTGTTTCATGGATGAAAGGTACTATAGAAAAGGCAAACAATTTTTAGTTAAGAGTTTCAATAGGCACCTCTAAACCAGGCTCATTTGTAGGACATAATGCAGCTTCAGCTTCATTTAGAAGATCCATTTGAAAGCATGATATCGCAAACAAGTAGCGGGATTGAGCCATTTGTGTTCCTACAGATAATAACGAAAAGAAAAAAGCTGAAAGATACATGAATACACAATGCTTTTAATGGATCAATGGGAGAGGGAAAAAAATCCACGACAAGAAAGAAAACAATGACTAAAAAAATTAAGATCATCCTAAGTTAACAACTATCTGAAAGCTGAAAACAAGAAGAAGCATACTACCTTTTAGAATATGATACGCAGAGTATGCTTGATTATTTTGCAGATAACATCCTGCTAACAATTGCAAATTTGTCTGCATAAACAAATGCAATTATTTTGAAGTCAGGTAAAATTTAGTACAACAAAAAGAAAAATAAATAAACATATAACATTTGTATCAAAATAGATTATGAAGATAGAGGAACTGTTAAGGGATGAGTGAGAAAGCATATCCTCAAATTTTGAGGAAACATTGTCAAAATGAACATGCAACTAGTTAAGATATTTCGTAAACAAAGACTCCAGGTTTCATCTAGCTATCTTCGTAGTTTGATTCTACAGCAGCATTGAAGCAAGCAGTGAATAAACAAATCCAATAAAAATCCTCCTTCGATTAGCCCAAAATTCCATAACTGACAGGTATCAAAACCTTAGCCCTTTTTTAGATAAATTCTACATATTTAGTTATTTTAAAATGTCAAATTCACATAACACATCAGAATTTCGGACGTTTTTGTCCCAGTGTTTCCCAGAAAAATAATAGGAAAAACTAAAGCCACGTGGAGCTCCAATCAGTCCCGAATCGCCATAAAATTATCAAAAAGAAAAATAACCGATCTTGCCAGTAAATAGTAAGACCCCTAACTGTTCTTGAGAAACCAATAAAAATTACAGACACTGTGTTTGCAACCTGTAAAAGATTATCCCTTCAATTTTCTTGCGATTTCTCAGAGACCAAACAAAATGGGTCGAAGTTAAAAAAAAATCGGCGCTTTTTGGGATACCTCGGAAGGGAACTCGGCGCAGAGCCGTTCGCACATGAATATGGCGTTTCGATGCATGAAATGGCGAAGACTGTGGTTTACACAGTCTACTAGTATCGCTTCCATCTCTTCTTCTTCTTCGATTGAAAGAGAGAAAAAACGAGAAAATAAAAAAGAGGGGTTTTCTGGTTTTTGGGGGTTTCTTGAGGTTCAAAATGGGATGGCACGTGTTAGCTTTTGTTTCAAATAATGCCTCACGTACGAGAGATTGTCCATATAATTCATAGTTGATTCTCTCTGTCTGGGTTAGTCGTCTATTTTGTCACCCTTCTTTTGATATTTCTTAATGTGATCCCTATTCTTTTTTTTATTTTTTGGTGTTCATCCTCCAACCCTATAATGTTATTAACTTTCATTTTATTTTATTTTTACTTTGATTTTGTTTGGTGTGGATTTTAAAATTTTATTTAAGTTATTTTTTAATTCTTGACTCGTAGAAAAACCATAAATGTATATAATTGAAGATAACTTTTTAACTTAAATCAAATATTTATTATAAATATATATAATTGAATAATATTACAAAATCGAGTATCAACCCAATGCTATAATATTTTTTCAATACCACAATAAATATTTAAAAGGTAAATTAAAATAAATTATTAACTCAAAATCTCTTTAAACACTTAATATATGGACTAAAATTAATAATAATGAAGATTTAATAACCTGGGCAAAAAAAAAGGATCAAAATACAAAAAAAAATTACAAAACATTATAGATTACAATAAATCAACAATGTTCGTAGGTGTGAGGAAATAGTGTTTTTCCACATCCCATTGGGAGTGTTTGCTTTTGTGGAAGCATCACATTTAAAAAAAATGATTTTTTTTTTAAATTAATTTTTTATATATATATTTTTACATTGTTTTGATGTACTTATATTAAAAATAAATTTTAAAAAATAAAAAAATATATTATTTGAAACATGTAATAAATTGATGAAAAGCAACTATTGTTTCATTCAAAATATAAGCACAAATCATTTTTTAAACTCCCTAATTGAATTGATTTTAATAACCACGTTGCAGAATTTCTCTCGAAACACTGCGTTTTATAATACTTATAAACAACAATGGTAATAGAAGCACAAATCATTTGGCATCTCATTAATCTTTATAGCAAAAATTGACAAGAAATATCATCTTCAAACAGTCAAGAAGCATTAGAGTAGCACAAATTATTTTTCCATTTCTTTTGTGTGCTGGCGTCTGGGAACGCGGACTGTGGTTTGGCGAAAATTTGAAATTTATTTTTTTATTTAAAATTAATTTTTTTATCTTTTTAAATTATTTTAATGTGCTGATATTAAAAATAAATTTAAAAAAATAAAAAAAAATTATTTTAATATACTTCCAAAAAAATACTTTAAAAAATAACTCAAATTTTTTTTATGCTAGATGTATCACATAACTATTGTTTGTTTTTTCAAGATTTTGTTTTTGTTTTTAAATGTACCATCGACACCATTGATTTCTAGTAATGAAAGGGATATTTGTGAATGTGGTAGCAATTGCGGTTAAAATTGTTTTTTGTTTAAAAATATATTTAAATAATATTTTTTATTTTAAAAAAATTATTTTTAATATCAGCACATCAAAATAATCTGAAAATATAAAATAAATAAATTTAATTTTTTAAAAAAAAATACAATTTCAACCATTTTAATCCTAAAAACTATTCAAATGAATCACTTTCAAGCCCACTACTCTTTGCCACCATCAAACCCATGATTTTCATCGCCACTAATGTTAAATGCACCATCTCTACCATTATAAAAGCCACTCCCACAGCACCCTACATCATTAAAGACACCACTTTTGCCACCATCAAACCACGACCACCCTTTGTGAACTATCTTCAAATCCACTTACCTAGTTCTTACTAGATAGTTACTTAGTATCTATTTAAATCATAAATATTTAATTTTAATTTTTTATATCCAATTTAATTCCATTCTTTTCATTGTTTTTGTTTAGTTTTTTATTATATTATTTTTCAATTTAATTCCTTAATATTTTTTTTAATTTAGAATTTTTCTTTATTATTTTTTCCTCTTCTATAGAGTTAATCTTAACCTCGTTGCCAAGGTCACGATTTTCAAAAGTTAACACAGGTTAATTTTGATATGTTTTAGATTATTTTATAAAATTAATTAATTTTCAGTTTTATCCTTCAATATTTTTGTTTTAAAATTGGTCTCTACACTTTTCTATTTTTACTTTCCTTTTATGTAGGGTTATCCCAATCTCGGGTTGGCTCAAAAAAAATTTCATTGTTTTTTTTAAATTATTTTTTTGTTTCATCACTAAGCATTTTTTTATTGATAATTTTACTTGTTTGTTTTTCAGGTTTGCCTTCTATGCGGTCAGTCTTAATCTCATGACTATGGTCATGAGTTTTAAAAGTTTACACAGGTTGACTTTAGAATCTTTTTGGGTTCTTTTTTAAAATTGATTTTTTTTTTAATTTCATCATTCAGCATATAATTTTTTTGAGAATTGATCTTCGTGCTTTTTTCTTTCACTTTCCTCTCTAGGGATCTATCTTAGTTTTTTGCCCATGGTATTTGTGTTAGCGAGATAACCCAAGTTAACACAAATCTTTGTTTTTTCATTGTTTATTTTTATTTTTTTTTCAGTTTCGTCATTTAATATTAGATTATTTGATAGTTGGATCCAAGATCCATGTTGCTAGATCAAATATTTTAATCTTAGTTATCTCTTGATTAAATAACAATTTATTTAATTAGATGTATGTATAAGTATTTCGGTCTATGATTATTAATTTTTTATATCAAAAAGCAAGGTGGAAAATCTTGTACAACTTCAAGCTGCTTCTCTTTCTTCTACCTCTACCGTCTCCATTTAATCAGTGAAAAGTGAATTAATTTATTCTTTACTGTTCATGGCTGGGCCGGATCTGGCCCAGACCTAAATGCATTAGACCAGATCCAACCCAGTAAAATAAAATAAAAATTTAATTTTTTTTAATTGTGTTTTATTTAAAAAAACTAATGTTTAATATTATTCAAAGTCACTGCATAAATTAAAAAAAGATCGCATGATGACATAGCATTTTCAAAATTTTATAGCAATTCTAATTTTGTTCCTGATGATATTTTACTTGATGTTGCACGCTCATGAAACCATAAAAACTATAGTCCTTGTCAAATAGGTTTCGTACGTGATGAAATTACAGATAGTTTAATGGAACAATAAAAAATATTTTATACAAAGTATTATTTATTTAATGATGTAATAACAGTAGTTAAATTTACAATATTTAAATTAAAAACCATCAATATTAATATATATCTTTTTTAGTTATTTTATAACCTCAATTTGAAAAACATTCTTAACCAAACACATTAAACTAGTAAACTACTTTTTGTTCAACCTCAATTTCAAACATAGTTTTAACCAAACATATATAAATACCAATCAACCTCAACCAAAAGTGTTTTTTATAAAACAATATTTTTCAAACCACAACCACAGAAACTACCACAATACCAAACACACACAAAATGAACAAACTTCCACAATTCATTTCCCATTACGATATTCGTTGTAAGAAGAGTTCTTCCTACATTCCCAAAAATAAGCAAAACTTTTACAATACATAAAACTAACAGAAGATTAAATGGGAAACAACAATATAGTCACTTTAAATGTGATGTTGGAGGAGAAAAAAAAGGTAAATAAGCATGCCTGAGAAATCAAAACAAACAACAAAATACGACTCCTTTGAAAATTTCTGGTATTTGTGATAATATGATACCAGAGTAATGCCTAAAATTTGCATCCGTAATGTCCTTGCAAAAGCAGTTCTCTCTCCTGAAAGAAAAACTTGTAGCATAATGGCACCTGCAATTCAAATTCATGATAACTTGTTAAAAGCAATGCCCAATGAGTGCAGCTAAAAATAGGAATGCTATGTGATTAAGGAGTGTTACCCAAAGAGGATTTGACCTTGAAGAGAGAGCTGTCCAACCAAGAAAAACTCAGGACTCAGCAAACTTCTAAGCAAACACACTGGAGTCAATTTGCTGAATATTTGGAAAAATCTGTCTCAAAAAGGCAGAGTAGCTTGTAGACTTTGCCTGCAATAGAAGAAGCAAAACTATACGTGAAAAAGCTCCACAATAACAAAGGAAACAGCAAGGAGGGAAAAGGAGATACCCAAGCAAAACCGGGTCCTGTCTGGAAACAAAGCTACAAAGAGGATTCAATTTCAGTGTTTTCTATTCTTTTCTTTTTATGGCTCCAGAACTTGTAACACATAAATTCATGGATACAATTTGACTGAAGAGACATGATTGTGGTACCTCATTGGTCTCAAAACATCTTTGTGAGGAATAGGTTCAAATATAAGAAAGATAAACAATGATAAAATTTTCTATCTAATGAACATGCTAAATAAAATTGTCTGTGTGAATAGCAAAGCACTATTTATGGATTAAACTTCAATATGATCATAGAATGGTGATAAATAATGTTGACATATTCTAATTGCTTTTAAGGATATGAGAAAATATGAGTGATTAACTGCTAAAAAAAGTATCAACATTTTTATTCCTCAAACATGTCCATGGTCGTGGAACAATAAAACCTGTGAGCACACAGCAATTAGCGCTCCTAGAGAGCTTTCAAAAAAAATCTATTAACAGTGATCAACCAGCATATCAAGAATCCATATGATTGACATGTTATAGTATATCAGAAAAAAAGGGTTTAAACTTTCCATAAAAAATATCCAGGGAAAGAGATGCCCACTATCACTAAAAATTTTAGTATGTGAGTTCTCTATCTTCACAAGTACAAGCCTTTCTTGCAACAACTATTTGAAACTTGTTGCAAAGAGTCAAGGATCTGGAAAAAAAAAAGTGGGATAAAAGTGTCGGAAATCTAACAACATGCTTTTAAGGTGACGTGGGAAATCTAGTTGATCCAATAAAAGGTGAAGGCGTGGGAGGAGAACTACTGATACAAAGCTACGAATGAGGGGGCAGACCTATGATTCTGGATATACCTTTGTGAGCAGGAAAGGTCCGGATCTAATGCTTTCTCTATGTACTTGTGACCACCAGTAAAACTAGACAAAAAGCAAGATAGAAATATCTCTACGCATTGAATCATCAGCAATGTCATCCAATCAGCTATAGATTAGAATGCAGGCAGTGGGTCCTGAAAATGTCAGGTTTTCCAAGTTAAAGAATATCTTACACATGGATTGTTTTCAAGGTAGATAGTTGTTAGTTTCTCTCTTGAACTGACGACTGCCTCAGAAACGCCTTCAAGTGATTCTATTTGGTTGTCATTGAGCCACAGATCCTCTAACCTGTAAGCATGGCGTGAGTCAAGCAGTGAAATGAACCGGATAAGAGACAACATAATCCTGAGCAAGGAAGACTACACATACTGGGTAAGGTTCTGAATATCATTCACTGAAGTTAGCTTGTTAGATGATACATCGAGTACACGGAGGTTGACCAAGGTTGACAAGCCTTCCATTTTGGCAATACCATTATGGCTCAAGTACAGTTCTTCTAAAGCAACACATTCCTAAAATAACGACAAAATGGAAAGAAATAATATAAAGGGGACCACATTTAGACAGCAATTTCAATGTGACAGAATACCATGAGTTTTATATATGTGCGCGCGCGCGTACATATAAAGAAGAATGCCATGAGTTCGTCTCGCTATTAAAAATGCAGTTTCTATAAAGTACCTCAAACCCTTTCATAGAAGTTACACGGTTGCTTTGCAAGCTAAGCTTCTTGATGCATTTCAGCCCACATAGATTAACTACTTTGATACGATTTCTTCCCAGCCACAGCTCCTGTAAACTTGTAAAATTTTGCATGCTCTCCATCACCTGCAAACAACCAAAGCAAGTAGCTCAAGATTTAGAACATCCCACGCTCCAGAAACTCCTAAAACATAACATCCACAATCTTCCCATTACATCTCTAAAAGTTTTCCTTTCACATCGATACATTGTGTATCGTAAACTCAACAATTCTTAAGCTTGGATAAATTATAATATGGTTCAAAAGAAAAGGAGAACTAACCCGTAATCTGTTGGAACCAAGTTCGAGAATTTGCAACTGATAAAGGTGATCAATCTCCTCTATCTTAGTAACTTCATTTTTAGATACATAAAGTTCCTTGAGGGTATTTGAGACTTTAGACAATCCATGCAACGAAGTAATTTCATTGAAAGAAACATCAAAAACCAAAAGATTCTTGAATATGCCGCTATCCGGTATTTTCTTTAGCTTATTATCCCTTAACACCAGCTCCTGCGAATACATAATAACAATTAAAAAAATAATGATTAAAACATAATAATCACTCAGTTATCTTGAACTAACCTTTTTTATTTTATAATAATTAGAGAGCCAAAAATAGATAAATAAAATTGAAAAATGAGTTACCTGGAGAGCGGATAACGAGTCCCAGCGAGAGAAAGGCTCAACAGCAGCATCGTCGATGAGGTTTTGACGGAGAGAGAGCTTTTTCAGGTTCGAGAGATGAGCGATTCTAGGGTCCAAGCTCGATAGCCGATTAGCGGTCAGGTCTAACTCGGCGAGACTCGAAGATAAATCCACTGAGCTGAGATCATGAAGCTGAAAGCTGGTTAGGTCCAGGATGGTGCTTGATGGATCGATTTCGACCGTTTGATCGTCCGCCTCCGGGTTTGAGCCGTTTGGTGGTTGCGCGCCGTCCATTTGTTTCGGATGCTTTCTTGATTGGAGCGCTGAAAAGAATCCCACTCTTTCTTGTTTCAGGTTTTTTTTTTTTTTTTTTTTTTTTGTGGGTGGGTAATGCAAGTTTTTTTTATAAGAAATAAATATGCAGGTTTTTTAATATATTTTTTATAATAAAATTTTAATTAAATAAATTAAAAATTATCTATGATAATAATAAAAAAAAATTATTCACGTGTCTATTCAACTCATCTTGCTACATGTTGAATATTTTTTTCTAATGAAAAAGAATTAATATATAGTTTTTATTAACGTGTTTTTTTTTCACAATGAATAAAAAATATAATTGTAAATAAAAAAGTCAATATTTATATATAATAAAATATAATGAAAATTATATATGTTAATAAAGACATGTAAGATCTGAAGCTCATTTTTAACGTAATAGAAAAATGGAACAATGATGCAATTGCTATATTGAAATACAATTTTCTTAGTATTTATATAATAATTTTTTAAAAAAAAGTGTAAAGAGAAAAAAATAAAAATAAAAATAAAACAAATTATAAAAGAATGATGATGAGAATAAAAAAAATGGTATAAATAGGTTTAGTGTGAAGTAATAAATATTTTAAGTCTAAAAAATAAATAATAATATTTTAAAAAAAATGAAAGGAAAAATAAAAAAATATTAAAAAAAGGAAAAAATATGATAAATAAGCCAAGTAAAAATAATAAAAATATCAAATATAAAAAAATATAAGAAAAACTTATTTTTTATAAAAAAATAAAAAAAGAGAAAATTTCAATTGTGCTTCTTCTATTATAAAAGATCATTTTCTTTTAATATATGTATAATTTTTATTTTTTTTAAGATATGGATAAATTCAGTGGTGTTATAACCGAACCAGACAGCGAATCATTGAAAAGCGAGATTATGAATTCGCTGGTTCAACCAGAGATTCACACTGGTTCAATACAGCGCATATTGTCTTATAAAAAAAAATGAAAAGGCACTTGAAATTAAATGCTGAACTTTAAACATCTAATCTCTGAAAAAAGTAGAAGGTACACATTTATGATTTTCATTCAAATTTAATTTTGTATTTGTCATTTAATAATAGAAAAAAATTTCCTTTTGAAATTTAATTACATTTGACAAAATATAAAAAAAAATGAACAAAAAGCTGAAGGAATCAAACGTTCGATTTCCCCCTTAGCCCCCCCTGACAATTGAAGGATTTTTTTGTTTAAAAATTCCTTTTAAATACATTTCCTATTCAGATTTGCCTCACCTTTACAAAAAAAAAAAATGACAGTAGTTTCCTGTGCAAGAGAACTAATCCAGATTGTAGCAATTAATTTATTAAATATCAATCTAAATCCTACCTAAAAATAAAAAAAAATCTAAAAAGTAAGTTGATATAATTTTTTTATTGTTTTGCTGTGATTGAAAGACAAATTAAAGCTAAGCCCTTAGTAAGTAATGAAAGCCATATGATGGCCACTAGAGGTTTACATGGTCGTTAACTTCAGGGCCCGTGAGATTAGTCGAGGTGCGCGCAAGCTGATCCGGACACCCACATTAAACTAAAAAAAAATGAAAGCCTAACACGTGAGGGATGATGAATTAGGTAACATTTAAAAATTTTATTTTTTTACACAATTCTAGATTGCCATAATTATTTTAGGCAACAATACCAAACAAACATAAACACAACCATAAATTAAGTTTTTAGGAATATAAAAGAGACTATGAAAGAGAAATTAAATACCTTAATTTTTGCAATTGTTTGACCTAACCATCTAGTTCACTCTCCAGGTTGTAAGCTTGAGTATTTTCATTTCACCTACTTGGTTTTTTCATATGTTAGACCACACGTTTTTATAATAACACTCTAAGCTCTCTTTTAATGTCATTAACCCAGTCTAGGAAATCTATCAATAAGCTAATAAACATAATCTCTCACTTTTTAAAATATGAAATTTAAAAAATATAAGTTTTTTTATATGTTAAGGTAAGCTTTGTTTAGTAATGTTTTTTATATGTTGATCAGCTAATAAACATAATTTCTGAAAAGTCAAATTACCTTTTGCTATGGAAAGGTATTAAATTGATATATTTTTAGGTGTGGTGATTTTAATATATTAATGTAAAAAATAAAATAAATAAAATATTATTTTAATATATTTTTAATCAAAAAATATTTTTGTAATATCATTTTGTATCGTACTACCAAACAAAATAAAGTTTATAGTTTTGTGAAGAGTGAAGTGAGTGTGGCAATAACTCTTACACTTCAAACCTCTCTCGCTGTGTAAGGGAAACATTAAACGCTCTAGTTTTTCCATCATGTAATGGGCTCTTGGAAAAATCAAACACTGTAGTCTTTTCACAATGTAATATTCTTATAAAGCATCATAAAAAATGGACACTACTAAAAAAAAGTGTGGCTATTATCATTAGATTTTAGCAATGAAATAATTCAGTTACTAATTTAGAAACGGGTTGTGTATATATAATTTTTTTTTTAATATCAGTAAAAGATTTATCAATGAAAAATTTGTTACTAAAAAATACTAAATTATCTAAATAAATAAATTATATAAGGAAACAACAATGGATTTTCCATTGCTAAATTTGCTATGGATTATTTATTGCTAATTCCAAAAAAAAATATTTTTTTAGTTTGTTGTCTCAACCTAAAACTAAAGCTATACATCGTTGATATAGCTCTGGAATTCTAAGAATTTGAATCGTGGGTGAGCTAAACACGCTCTCTCTTAGTTACCTAAATAAAAGAAATTAACCTAACTCTTCATCTTCCTCTTCTTCATCTTAACCTCATCCAGTCAGCATTGATATTCAATATTTCTTTGTAAAGCACAAACACCAAAGACCTACAACAACAACCCATTAGATCCATCATTACCACCATCGAACATCCTCAGTCCACTTTCTCTTCTCCTTAATATAGATCATTTTAGAAGTTCAAAACCTGACTAATTTTACACCACCAATCGATCTACTTTTGCTGCCACTCTTTATAACTTTAAGGTTTATTTCTCTCACTATTTTTTCCTTATTTTTATCTTTTTTCATAATTCGATGTTCTAAGTTAACTCTTTTTTTTATCCAAATAATCAAACTGTACATGGGTTGGGTTTTGTATTTTTCTCTTCGATAATCCAAGTAATGTTAGGATTTCTTATTTTTGTTGTTGTTGGTTTTGTCTGAGTTATTAGGCTTACTAATTTAGCACTAAATATATAAAAGAATTATAGAGAAATAGATTTCCATGCCTTTTGGAAATATTATTTTATTAAGAATGCTCAAATGTGATTTTAAAAGATGTTTATCTGTTATTTTCAAGCAATTTTTTTCAAGTAGTCAATACTGCACATTCTTACTTCAATAGATTATTTGACATCGATTGCATTTTCTTGGCTGGAGATTTTGAATATGCCAACAACCAAAGATGGACAAGAATAATTGCAATTTGTCTTCTCTCTATCACCAAACTAATGAATATGGGATTGAGAACCATCTTTTTTTTACTTAACATGTTTTTTTTCCACTTGTCTTATTTGAAGCAGATCCCACTAAAACTTCCTTGAGTAAATTGAATTGTTATTATTTTTTTTCATTTCCAAGCTTCTGAATTCATTTAGCATTTCCTAGCATGACTATTTGTTCTATTCAATACAATTCTTTTCTAGGTAAGTTTGGAACTAAGCTTTGGAGTATTGTTAATTCATGAGTTTTTGCTATTAAATCTACCTGGTTACTATGGAGTATTGTGTATTGTTGATGGAAAAAAGACTTATGTATATATGATATATAGTTGGGGTTAATATAAGTGTGTAATAACTTTTTTAAAAAATATGAACTAGTAATTAACAAAGTTGTTTTGATGATTTATTATATAACATCTTAAATTTAGATTAAGAAAAATATTAAATTACATAACATTCTAAAATGATTACTAGTGTTGTCATGTTAATTAGATTAATATGGACGATTTATGATGGATGTATCGTCGTCTTATGGATGATCGTTTTCATCCTGATAGTGGATGTTAGAAGATTTATCAATTTTGCATTTCTAATTGATAAAAAATGTATCAGGGGAAAAATAAATGTTCTTATATGAGGTGCAAAAATAAAAAGTTCTTAAAGGAAGATGATATCTGTAAGCACCAATTGAAATAAGCTTTTTTACTTTGTTATGAAAATTGGATTGTACACTGGGAGCCTTGTGTCATAGAACCAATGTTGGTTGGACCTTCATTGGTTGGGATCAGTCATGTTGTTAATGATGTTTGACTAGAAAATCCATATAGGAATTTGGTTCTTGATGCAATGAGGGTTGGTGATGAAAACTCTAATGATAGGGTTTCTAGTCTCGTGGTAGCATATGAGCTTCCAAATCCGGAAGCAACAAATTTTTATAAATTGTTGAAAGTTGTATGAGCCTTTGTGGGATAAGTGTGACAAACAATCCAAATTATTTGTTTGTATACATTTGCTTAATATAAAATCAACTTTAAATGTGACATAAATTATCTTCAACAAATTTATTGATTTTACAAAAAATTACATGTCTCATGATAAAAATTTGGTATCAAGTTTTTATGATGCCAAGAAATTTATGCAACCATTTGGACTTGGTTATGAGAAATATGATATGTGTCCTAATTATTGTATTTTATACAATAGGGTAGATGCAATGAAAATAAATTATGATTTTTATGGAAGTTCATGATACAAACCTAGAAATCCCACTAATAAATGTTCTAATAAGGTGAAAAAGCAATTCTAATGCTTTTTCTTGACACTAAAACTTTAGAGACTACTCATGTCTTCACATCATGCCAAAGATATAACATGACATCATTTTCTTAAGTTAGATGATAGGGATATAGTGCATCAATCTGATAAGGAGGCATGAAAGGAGTTTAATCATGTCCACTCAAACTTTGCTTCAAATCCGAAAAATATTCGGTTAGGATTATGCACTTATAGGTTTAGTCCATTTGACATGTCTTCAAATTTATACTCTTGTTGGCCAATAATTGTGATTGTCTATAACTTGCCTCATTGAAAGTGCATGACTAGATCATTCATGTTTTCGGTAATGATGATTCTTGGGCCAAAGAATATGAGGAAAAAGCTTGATATTTTTCTAAGACTTTTTATTGATGAGTTGAATAAGTTGTGGTCCATTGGTGTTAAAACCTATGGTGTATATAGGAAGGAAAATGTTCAATTAAAGCCAACTTTGATATTAACTATTAGTGATTTTTCAACATATGGCATGTTATCGGGTTTGAGTATTCATAACAAGTTGTCTTGTTCTTATTGTATGGAGCATAACAAGACCTTTAAATTAAAACATAGAAGGAATTTTTTTTGTCATCGACGATTCCTACCTTTGAATCACCTATATAGATATCAATCAAATAAGATTTTTAAATGAGTAATTGAAAGGCTCCCTCATTTACCTCATCGATTTGGTTTGGAAATGTTATACAAAGTATATAAGTTTACTTAGGGATATATTGGAAGTTCCTCACATAATGATAAAATTTCTAGCATTGGTGTTAAACATAATTAGGTAAAGAAGAGCATTTTTTGGGAGCTTTCATATTGGCATACAAATTTAATTCGTCATAATCTCGATGTCATGCATATTGAGAAAAGATTATTTGATAATATCTTTTACACAGTTGCGGATTATCCGAATCAACTTAAAATTTTGAATTGGAGGGGAAAACTGAAAAGAAAAGTTAAATTCACACAAGGAACCAAAACAAAAAACCAAGATCAAAATTGAAAAAAAATAACAAATCATAATTATGGATTCAATGATCAAATTGAAGATAAATTAAAATTTGATAAAAGAACCAAGAACAAAAATTAAAAAAAAATAAAGATCAAAACTGAAATATCAGTAAATGAGAGGACAATTCTAAAATTTTGAATTGTTAAAGCAAATTTCAAAAGGAGGAGAGCAAAAAGACAAAAATAAGAAAGAAGAGATCACGGGTGACACACCACCACTCCACTCAAAATAAGATGTCTCGACACTTTCAACGTCATTGTGGAAGTTGTCATTTGGATGCTAGGAAACACCACACACGCCACTAAAAGACCGCGGACAACTCTCATTACACACGCAACCAATTTTAGTTTTAAATTATATTTTATATTTATTAAAATATAAAATTGCGTATAAGTCAATTTGAATATAACTGAAAAACCAAGTGGAAATATATATATAAAACAAAAACCATAGATACTAGTTAAATAAGTTTTTATTTTTAAGAGTAATTTAGTTTTCACTGTGTTTTATAAATATGAAAAGACTAAGTTATTCTCGATCAATCTAGTAATGAATAATGGATCCTGCAAAAAAAATCATATTACTTTTAATAGTCAATTTTTTTTATATATAAATAGTAAAATAATCATCATATTATTATAATAAACAATGAATCCTCCAATGATAAACAATGTTTTATCTCTCTAATTAGCTTTTATTAATATAAAAATAATAGAATTCCATCTTTTAACAACATTAATCTTAACTTGTCTTCTTTCAAGTTTTGAACCGGATTAGTATATTGTTGTCAGACCCAAGGACCTTAGATCTAGCATGGTACCCAAACTCAAGTAGATTGGGTCTGACATGTTTACCAAACCCAAGATACTTGGGTCCAACAACCCTTGCTAGACCCATGCAAACAATAAAACAAATAGAGAATAATTGTGTACTTTAGTTGTCATGAGAGAGAAAAGAAAGAAAAAATACAAACAACCGATCATCGGTGGCAATCCAACCATGATCTGTCTACACATACCGCATCATGTGGAAGAGAGCACGTCTGCGCATCTATCTAGACGATGTATGACCTGATTTAGCCGCCGGAAGATGTCTCACATGCCTCCTTAATGGCACGGGCATCGCCCACTTGTTGGCGCGTGTGACAAATACGTTAACAGATTTTCGAATAAAAAATAGAAAAGATAACATGAAAACACTAAAACGCTCCAATGATTCTGTATCGGGAGAGATAGTAAAATCTCCACGTCTTTTATTTTTATTTTTTATAATTATAATATGATAATTATAGTTTGAACGAATATTTCGAAAAGAATAAAGAATATCTTCTCCTTTACCGAGGTAGTATTGTTACCGTGGTTTGCTTGTAGTTTCCCCTTCCTTTTCCATCAATTATTGTTTCTCTCTCTCTCTCTTAATATATCGTGTTTACAATGTAATGTATTTTCTTTTTTTATTTAAAGAATTATCAAATTATTATTTTTTAAATACTTTTCATCTTATTAAGATTATTAAAAAAACACCCAAAAATAAAACAAAAATTGATAAAAAATATTTTTAAAAATCACTAAAAAAAAAGGGAACAATCTGGATTAAAAATCACTAATTAAATTGTCCATTTTTAATTTGTTTATCATTGTTTTGAGATAATTTCTCAACCTAATAATAGTGCTTTAAAGCAAGCTTGTCAGAAGAGTAAGCTTTCAAGCATCTACATAATGGCTTCAATATAATTTTAATTGGTGCAGCTCAATTGGTCAGGCTCTGAGTTTGCTCTCTAAAAATTATCAATTCGAGTCTCACAAACCTCAGGGCCACTGAAGGCTTACATGGTCGTTAACTTCGGGGCCCGTGAGATTAGTCAAGGCACACGTAAACTGGTGCGGACACCCATGTTAATAAAAAATAAATAATAATGGCTTCAATATAGCCACGAAAATCACCAGACATTATATTGCATCAACAACTTAGCATCAAACAACCTTCACTGCAATTCATTCCTGTAATTTCAAATTATTATTTGTACTCAAAATTCATGAATACCATCAAAAAGTTTATGTTGAAGGTACTATACTTTATGTAGAGAATGTTAGTATAGTTGATTTATAAGATATAGAATCATACATAATTGATATTTTTTTCCAACACAACCATGCGAGGTTCCTGAGGATTTGTACATAAAACTAAATACAACAAAATGTGGAATATTTCATGAATCATTTTATGGGATTGTTAGGAAAGCAAGAAAAAAATTCATGTTTTGAATATCTTCTTGTATTATCTAATTCATACAACTAAATGCTTTTGTTCATTTCAACAATAATAAAAAAGTAATTTGCATTTAATTTTGGAAGCAGGCCATATTAGCATCCAAAAGGTTGGATATTTTTCTTTTTTTTTAAAAAAGGGCAAGATCATATCTTATCCCTTTCCTTGATATTCTAATACCAATAACAAGAGAATTATGGTAAAAAAGAAGAAGAAAAAATAGAAGGGGCAACTATAATTAGGGCAAAGAAAAAGGACCAGAGGTACAATTGTCATCGGAAGAAAAGAACAAGGTCAATTTTGTCTAAAAAAAGCTTATTAGTTGAAAGAAAAGGGGAGAAACACCTTAGTGTGTTTGGTACTGTGGTAGCTTTTGTAGTTGTGGTTTGAAAAAAGTTATTTTATAAAAAGTACTTTTGGTTGAGGTTGGTTTGATATTTATATATATTTGGTTAAAACTGTGATTAAAATTGAGGTTGAATAAAAAGTAGTTTAATGTGTTTGGTTAAACATGCTTTTCAAATTGAGGTTATAAAATAATTAAAAAAGATATATATTAATATTGATGGTTTTTAATTTAAATATTGTAGTTTTAACTACCATTATTATATTATTAAATAAATAATACTTTATATCAAATATTTTTTATTATTTCATTAACTTATCAACAATTTCATCATGTATGAAATTCATTTGATAAAGACTATAGTTTCCATGGTTTTTTGAGCGTGCAACAAAATCATGTAAAATATCATCAGAAACAAAATTGGAATTGCGATCAAATTCCACAAATGCTACATCATCATGCGATGTTCTTCTAATTTATATAGTGTTATTAAATAATATTAAACATTAGTTTTTCGAGTAAAATATAATTTTAAAAAATAATTTTTTTTATCAGATCGAACGCGGTCCAATGAACAGTGGAGACACTGTTCACGTGAACAGTGCCAAGTAGTTATAATCATAGCACTGTTCACGTGAACAGTGTCGGGTGAAATTCACCTGGCAGACATGAGAAGCAGCTCTCAGCTGCTTTGTAGGAACTAGCGTTTCAATAAAAAAATATATGGGTCCCACACAAACGATCCATTACATTTTAATGTTACTAAACATGATGTTTACGTGGTGGGCTTTAAAAGCAGAAACTACCGCCTAAATAAACACCTTCGGTCTTTTATGGTATTGTACTTTTGAAATTGTTTTTAAAAATATGTTTGCATACAAAATATTAAATTAATATTATTTTAGTATTTTTTGATAATTTTAATATACTGATATTAAAAATAAAAAAAATTTTAAAAAATTTATTTTAATATATTTTCCAATGAAAATTTATTTTAAAAAACACCTCACACTAAAATACCATACCAATCACACACTTCAATGGGTGGAAAAATTTGGAGAGCATTTTTTTACGTGTTTTCAACTTTAGCTTTGTCCATGGAAAACTGAAAAACACCCTTTTCTTTTTTAATTTGTAAAAATATTGCATTTAAACAGAGACTTCATTTTCCATGTTCATTTTTGTGGAATAATAACACACCATTACTGAATACACCCCAATATGGTACTTTATTGAATTGGAAAAGGCAAATAAAGAATCAGCTAACCCGTAAGTTCTCAGCATTAAACAGTAACAACAATAAAGCCACAAGTTTGGGCTCCCATTTGAAAGGCCGGGTGCCAGGTAAAAATAATAAGGCAAATATTTTTTTGGTTTTTAAAAATTTATTTTTAACATAGCAAATTAAAATAATACAAAATTATAAAAAAATTAATTTAAAAAAATTCAAAAAATTTTAAAAATACTTTTTGAACACAAATAGAAATTCACTCTCATCTATCTGCCAAGGCAAAATTCTGAAAACTATATTAGGATCCTCCTTGTACTGACGTGCAAGTTCTGGGATCCAGTGCATGATTCACGTCCTGATTTGAATGCAAAGACCAGCCGCTTCACCAGCACCTTGAACATTAGGAAAAAATGCTAACACGATGAAGAAAAAACTACTGGTTAACTAGAGAGAATAATTCTCAATTTAAACACGAAGCTGGTAGCACAGAATCTACCACCAACATAAAATAAAACGGTGCACTTGGCTACAAACTCTAAACACTAGATGAAAAACAACAAAATCTTAAACTACCATAACTACCATACACTGCTTCTCATATCCAGCCACAAGGTAAAGGCCTAAGGGATGCTTACACAAAGCCTGTTTAAAGTGATGGATAATACTACTTCTCTTTCAGTACATCGCAAATCCAAATGCAGGAGAGATAAGCATGGAGCATCATATAAAACTTTGTTGTTTCAACAGTTGCGTGGTTTCGAAAATTCAAATATGAAACTAGACCAGCAAAGTTTATATCCAGGAAGATGTTATGAACCATACTCTCCATCAGAATATCAAGCAGTTTCACAAGAGATATGCGCCTGTTCTGGCTATCACCTTGTCAATTGCTGTTGATTAATCAACACCCTGACAGTTCAATCCCAGCTAAATAAATGAATAATCAAGCTCAGGGGTTTGTAGTTTAGCATCAACCAAAATCAAGCTTCAAGTTAAAACATTACAGCAGCGGAAAACAAAAAAGCCAGGGGTGGAGGGTGGCGCGACAAACCATTTGTTCATACTACACAAGTTTGCCATAAATAAAACTTTTAAAGCAGGATACCTAACGCCCTCTCTCAAATCCAATACGAGTTCTACCAGAGCCTCCATCATGGCCATCTCGCATTGAAGATCCTGCACTAGCTCTCATTGTGCCACCAGTACCAACTTTGTCTGTCGGTTTCTTACCCTTCTTTACTTCAGTCAAGAACTGATCCAGACCAAATGGATCAGCTTCTTCTTCATCCTTCTCAAACTCAACTGGCCTGTCACGTGGACCGGTCCTCTGTGAAGTACCAGCAAATTCCTTGTCAGGTTTGAATCGTTCTGTCTTCATTATCTTATCTAATTGCTCATCTGCGCCTCCATACATTTCAGCATCAACATCTTTCTTCGGCCGGTATAGAGTTGAAAGTGTGGGCTGAGCCGTGAAAAGGCCTTTATCATACACACTGTATTGATCATCAGCAGCAAAACCAGAATCCATTCCTTTCTCTTGGTTGAACAACCTTTGATCATATGCAACTTCTCCCCCTTTTCCAGCTCCAGTAGAGGCCATACCAAGAGCAACCTTCTCGCTGATGTCACGATCTCTATCTCTAGTGATCTTGCTCTTCTTACCCATTGCAGCATCTTTTGCTTCCAATCTTCTTTCTCTCTCCCTTTCTCGACGGCGCTCCTCTCGAATTTTCTCGCGCCGCAGCCTCTCTTCCCTCTCTTCCCTTGTCTCCTTTGGGGCATCCCTCTCCCTGTCCTTCACATGCTCATAATCCCCTCTCATGTCAACATCATCCATTGCACCCCTCTCTGATGGGACTGGAGCAGACGGTGGGGGTGCAGCACCAGTTCTCTCAGAACGAGCTTTCTGAGCTAATGCCCGCAACTCCTGCTCTTTCCTTTCCTTCTCCTTCATCATCATCTCCTTTTGAACCTTGGATCTCATAGCAACAGCTTCTCTAGCCTTTTGCTCAGCAACATAAAGGGCTTCTGACAGCTTAGCAAAATTATCATTAATTTGAACATCCTGCAAACCTCTTCCATCAGCAGCCAGACGCTTATCAAGAGGAATCGTGTAGCCCTTAGGGTTCTTCCAATTTGAGATACAAGGTGGGATTTTCCAATCCTGCTGATCCTTCACGGTCACAGGTCGAGGTGGCGAGTGCATAACTGGCACAGGTGGTGATCCCGATGCCTTTGGAACCCTCTTATGCTTGAACTTAGGTGGCTCAAGCGGGTCCACCGGCATCTCCACCATTCTAATAATCCTCTCTTTTGCACCCGAGTTAAACGCTGCCGACTGTTGCGAAGGCTTGTACTTTATATACTTGGAATCCGAAGACTGTTTGGGCACATTCTTCGGCTGCGCTGCACTCAATCTGACATTCACAATCTTTTCAAGCGCAGCTTTAGTTTCCAGCGTAGTGTCCTCGATCTCTTTCTGCAATTCCTCATCCCCATCCCCATCCCCATCCTCATCTCCCTCTTCCTCACTCCTCAAAATCTTCGGAATCAAATCCTTATGCTGAGAATACACAATCTTCTTAGCATTCTCATTCTGTCTCACAATAGCGTCATACGCAACATTCCCATGAGCATCAACAGTCAAAGCCAAAATCTTGGACCCAGGTTTCGCAGACTTATTCCTACCCATATCAAGAGGGTACTGCGCAACATGAATCTCTGGAAACGCACCCCCATCTCCAAAATCTTCAACTTTCCTGGGAACAAAACCCTTCCGCTGCAAGTAAAGAGGTACAGGTTTATAATTGATCCCACCACCACCAGCAGATTGTTCAACCTCAGATGAACTAAACCTCTGCTTGAACCACGGATCATTTGAATGATCATAATAAGTTGCGCTGGTTGATTTCGCCGGAGGCAGTAATTCCTTTAAAGCCGCCATGATAATTGGAGCCGTAGATTTAAACCCTAACCCTAAATCGAAAAAGAAAAGAGGATTTGGGGATTCGACAACAAAGTTTCTGCGATCTGGACGAGAGAGAGAGAGGCGGCTGGTGATAAAAACACCATCTGATAATTGATGTCTGACGGGGAAAAATCAGAAATCTAATGGGTCGTTGTTATTGGGCTGGGCGGTACTATATTTCTCGGGTCAGGGCTCCAGAATAGTGAGGACTCGGATTCTGAAAGCCGGCTAATCAATAAAAACCACGTGGAAGAACACGTAGCTCGTGACCAATGAGAATGGCTGACCAATAAGGACTTACCACTTATTTATTACGAGGACAAACATGTCAATTGGATGAACAGATTGGACTTGTATTTGTAATTTAAGAATTTTGTAGAGGGACCGTTTCGTGTAGTAGGCGCAAAGCAGCTGCTCGGTTGGAGCTTGTTTGATAATTATTATTTATTTGAAAATATATTTTAATAATATTTTTTTATTATTAAAAAATATTTTTAATTTTAATATGCTAGAACGATGTGAAAATAAAAAAAATTAATTTGAAAAAAATTAATTGTTTTTTAAAACATTTTTAAAACGTCAAAAAAAACCCTTCTCACTCGAGTCTTTCCTCACTCACTACCCTGCTCCTCTCAAAGTCGTCTTCTCTTTCTACTGGACGACCTACAAAACCAAAAAACCCCTCTGTTACGAAGACACACGAATATTATCAATGGCGGACGGAGAGAGCTCGAAAGAGGCAACTGCAAGAACGCTGCGGAACGCGTTTGGCAATGTGCTCTCTTTCTTCATCCTCCTCTTGATTGGAGTTCTCGCCTTCTCGATCCGCCTTTTCTCTGTCAGTTCACTCTCTCCCTAAAAACCTCTCTCTAGATCTGATCTTTGTAATTGTCTTCTCTTTTTATGATTTCTGTTTATTATGTGTTTTAGCCGTTTCGTTGCTGCGTAAATGGGGATATAATAAAATAAAATAAAATAAAATTGATTGTTATTGTTTTAAATTTTAAAATTGGAATTGTTTTGAATGGATGCAAATTCTGTCTTTTCCATTTGATTAATGAGAAAGCAGATGAAAAGCGAAGGAAAAAAAATAAGAGTTTTTTGTTTGCCTTAATTTTTTTTTTCCTGGAACTAAACTGAGAAGGTTGGCTTGGCTTAGGCAGGTAAATGTTTGTGATTTTTAAGCATCCGAATCTGTTACTATTGGAATCAGGTTTGATTCGTGTGTTTTGTTAGTAGTTGCATTTTTGTAAACTTGTGGATTGATTTTCAGGTAATAAAGTATGAGAGTGTTATTCACGAATTCGATCCTTATTTCAATTACAGAGTTACTCAGGTTTGATTTCTTTCATAAATATAATGCTTAATGTTCTTTCTTTACACACACACACACACGAATATGTATAGAGAATGAGAAATTTAATTTTTGTTGGCTTCAGTTTTTGACAAAGAATGGGATTTATGACTTTTGGAATTGGTTTGATGATCGAACCTGGTAAGCGCAGATAATTCTCATGGTGAAAAGTTGTTGTTGGTTAGCTGTTCGTTTTGCTAGGTTCTTATATGAGAACTTAAATTGATTGTTTTTTGTATATTTCATTAAGGTATCCTCTCGGCCGTGTGATTGGTGGAACTGTTTACCCTGGGTTGACCTTGACAGCAGGCACACTATGGTGGTGAGTACCTCTTAGGTAACCATAAGAAACGTATTCATTAGTTTCTGGCATAAATTTGCCAAGTTAGTTTTCTGTGCTTGTTGCTGGATGCAGTTTCCTTGAATTGTAAACATTTGAAATGTCATGTATTACTGAGTCCTATATATTCTAATTTTTTTGAGTCATTACTATGTGGTTTCAGGTTATTGAATTCTTTGAACATTCCATTGTCTGTCGAGACTGTTTGTGTATTCACTGCACCAATTTTCTCTGCATTTGCCTCATGGGCAACTTACCTTTTGACCAAGGTTTATATTGTAACCCAATTCACGTCTCTTCTTATGTACATTGGAGTTCGTTTTGCTGATGACATTAAATTGTCTTGTTGTTCAATAGGAAGTTAAGGGTACTGGTGCTGGACTGACAGCAGCTGTTCTTTTGGCCATGGTAAATTATATAACGGGTATTCATAACTTATGTGTTGCCTTGTAATTGTATTTATTTTTTTGAACAGCAGCAATAAGGCATTACTTGTTAACACAAGTTCTTCATCACAATGTTAAAAAAACTATCTCCCCTAGTTTCTAATATTCTGTATGTCTTTCAATTGAACAGTGTTCTTTTGTCTTTTTTGGTAGTATTCTGGTTAGTAGATGAATGAAGATTACTGTGAAATAGATGTTATTATTTGTTATTTGGATGATGCAATGTTTGACAAATTTGAAAGAACAATGTTCAAACTCTAGACATATATTTCAAAATCTGTATAGTTGGGGTGGCCTTCTTTATGAGATATTCTCTTTGTAAGACTTCTGTATCATTTTGTTGTCCTTCAGAATGTTTAAACATGTGAAACTCAAAATCTTATCTGCTAGATTATTTGCTCTTGTTCACAGGTTCCATCATATATATCTCGATCTGTGGCTGGTAGCTATGACAATGAAGCTGTCGCCATATTTGCTCTTATCTTCACTTTCTATCTTTATATAAAGGTGAGAACTTTGATGTCAATTAGAGAAAGCAAAATTCCACCTTATTCTTCTTCTCAAAACTGTTATTTTAAGGAGCAATGATATCTAATGCACTGGTTTTAATAGATTTACTTCATTAACGTGTTTCCCATAGATTGCTTGTTGGTTCTGTGTTTTTTTGCTTTTCACATTTCATTTGTTGCTGATATAGATTTTATATCATGTGCAGACATTGAATACAGGATCCCTCTTTTACGCTACTTTAAATGCCTTGGCATACTTTTACATGGTAGGCTTTCTGATAATGTTTTTTGGCATCTTATTATTCCTTATGATATTTATGTTCATTGTTATATTATTGTCTTTCAGGTCTGCTCATGGGGAGGGTACACCTTTATTATTAATCTAATTCCAATGCATGTGCTATTGTGCATTGTGACTGGTCGCTATTCTTCCCGACTGTACATTGCATATGCTCCTCTTGTAAGTACCTTTAATGCTCATTAAGTTTGTATCACCGTGAAGGGAAAAATAAAAAAAAATTAATATTTTATCACCATAATTGAAGATTGCATGCTAATATTGCTAGTCTTTGGACAAGACAAGGAACTGTTTACATTTTTTTTCTGTGATCATTAATGAAGAATACTTACGATGGAGTTAAGACTCAAGGGTGCATATTAGGATACATATGGGTGAGAGTAGATGTTGGCTGTCAGCCTCACCTTGCTTTTTGGTGTTTACATACTCTTGATAACTAATCTGAACCTTTTCATTAGCAATGATTAAATGATAACTATTTTAACTTACATATATCACTGTAATGCAATGACATATTTTATTGATTTCCTCTTCCCATGCAACTTGGGGTGTGCTTTTGTGGGGGCACGTTTCAATACTTGTCTCTTGTTTTACTCATAGGGCACTATGTATGTGAAATTTTCTCAGCTCTTTTGAAGCACATTGTTAACACATGCAATTTGCTTTTGCTTTAAGGTATTAGTTACAAGCCATGGGCTTAGAGACAATAATTAAGGAGTGTTTGGTTATTGTCTCGAGATAGAAGAGATGTACAATGGAGATAGAGGGGACTTGCACCTTCATTTTGGAAGGACATAAATTCACTTCAAAATTGTCTCAGTGACAAATTTATTTTATATCTCTGTCTTTGTCCCTCCAACCAAACATGTTTATGTCCCTTTTTTCCTAGGACACTAACCAAACATAACCCTAAAAAACAAACCTTTTCTTTTTATGTTTGGTACCTGTCAATGGGTGAGCAGTTTTTCTTTTTTCCACTTGTTTTTCTTATTTTGACGTATTAGCTACAAGTCATGGGCTTGGGAACAATATTCAAAGAATGCATATTTGTTTTCGATGTCTATTATCTATCAACGGATGACTAGTTTAACTGATGCATTTTTGTAAAGAAATTTTCCTTGGTTAGACATTGAAGACTTGCAATGGTCATCTCTACACAAATGAAATTTCTTGGTTTTAATTGAATTGGACATTTCAATGCAGGTGGTTTTAGGAACGCTTTTAGCAGCTTTGGTGCCTGTTGTTGGTTTTAATGCAGTTATGACATCAGAACATTTTGCTTCATTTTTGGTGAGTTGTTTTGACACATAATCCATTCAGACACAATGTTTTTTTAAAGTTCATGAATTTGGTTATTTGTTCATCTTGAAGGGGGAAAGCAGCCATTGTACTTGCCTTAGAAATGTTATCTATTGTGAAAAATGAAAAAAATGTTGCAGGCAATAATCTTTCTGGATGGCTGTGCCATGCTGTCTCTTTCAAGTTAGAGATCAAGTGGGTTCTGTTACTTTTCTGTGTGAGACTACTATGTAATAGTGCAAGATTTTATTATATGCTATTAGTATGGAGAGGTCTAGCATGCTTTTAGGGTTTTATCAGTAAGAACAGGAAATAAATAAATGTATTAAGATTGAGTCATTTTTATAGATGAGCAATAGAGCCCTTATTGATGCCTACTTTAGATTTCCAGAAAGGTCCCTATACATGAGCAATAGGGCAGTTGTATCTGTGTTTCTTTCTTGATTCATTGTCTTGGTACTAATTTTACTTCTCCAGGTTTTCATTATCATCCATGTGGTGGCTCTTGTGTACCATGTCAAAGGGAATCTCTCTCCAAGAATGTTTAAAGTGGCTGTTACGCTTGTTGTATCTGTGGGCCTGTGAGCTTCCCTCATCATCATTTTTAATTGAATGCAGGGGATAATTACACTAGTAGTGCAAAAACTTCACAACTTTTCTCATTCAAGTGCATAGACTTTAATGTTTTTTGGTTTGAGCACTCCAACTCTTTGAAAACTTCTGATTAAGCACTTTTGTCTATCTAATGTCCATTGTTCTGCAATTTGATGATGTTTTCTTTGACCACAGCCCATCTTGGTACACAAACATTCACTTTATTTCAATCAAATACATAGACTTTAATCCTCTTCATTTTTGTGCATAAACTTTTTTGATTGTGCCATTTATGTACTTTCGTCAATTTCTCATTTTCTGATATGTTTTTTTTTCCTCGGTAAAAGTAGCCTCCAAATTGATATTATGTTTAATGAATGAAATATTTTGAATTTAAATAGATCCTTTTAAGAAGAACAGACTTTTGATTGATGGTAATCTATCTAAGCTCTACACTAAGGTTAAAAACTATTTTATGATTAATCAGAAGTAATAAATAAATTATTAATACAATTTAAAATATTTATCATTTTAATAAAAAAATGGAAAATCATATGATTGAAAAATAAATAGGAAAAATTAATAGATTTTTTGTAGCAGTATTCGATTGGAAAGTTGGTGTACCAAAATGAAGAAGAATATAGTTCATGGATGTCTGGATACATATTGAATCAATATTTCCTAATATTGTATGTGTTATGATTGAACATGAGACTAATTTCCATACTTCAATATCGTGTATTCAACAGGGTAGTGTGCTGTGCTATGATAGCTGTTCTAATAGCACTGGTAGCTTCTAGCCCAACAAAGGGATGGAGCGGACGAAGTTTGAGCTTGCTTGATCCGTAAGTATCTAGTTTTGTAATTCATATAAGCCTTTACTGTAGTACCTCTGAATCGATGCAATCCTATGGAATCTAAAGGTTTTATTCAAAGATAGAACTTGGGTTGGTGCAATCTGATCTGAACCTACCTGAACTTTTAGGTTTGAGTTCTTTGGTCTTTTAGTGGGCTTCATGTAGCCTGTTTCAAATGAACAGACCTCCATATCTCCCCCGGTCATCCTCTTCCTGTGACACATAAGCAATCCCTTTGACATGCTATCTCAGTTGTATTTATTAATTAGTCCATGTTCATGCCCTTACATGAAGACATTTATTCAGCTGTTTGTTTTAGTGACTGATATTCCCAAAAGTTTTTTGTGACACTCATTCTGACCCATTTTTATTTCCATTGCATTATGACAGAACTTATGCAAGCAAGTATATACCAATCATTGCTAGTGTCAGTGAACATCAACCCCCTACTTGGCCATCTTACTTCATGGACATTAATGTTTTGGCTTTCTTGGTTCCAGCTGGGATTATTGTAAGTTACATGTTTTAAATGCAACTTAGCTTTTCTTTAACCTATCACTTCACAGATGTGTCTCATCTTGGTCTTTCTTTTTTGGCAGGCATGCTTTTTGCCTTTATCAGATGCAAGCTCCTTTGTTGTGCTTTATATTGTAACATCTGTATATTTTTCTGGTGTCATGGTGAGAAGAATCTTGGGACAATTAATTTCTTGGATTTTCTTTTTGCCTCTGCTCATTAGTTCCCGTGCTCATTGTGTTTTCCTCATACCATAGGTGCGTCTTATGCTCGTGCTTGCTCCAGCAGCATGCATCATGTCTGGGATCGCCCTTTCTGAAGCTTTTAATGTCTTAACACGATCAATCAAGTTTCAGCTACCTGGATCATCAGGGACTTCCCAGGTTGATTTAAGCATGCTTGCTTTCCTCTATTGTTGGCTTATGCTCGCTCTATTATTTGTGAAGTCAACTTCCTGACTAAGGTTTTGTTGATTCTTTCGATGATTAAGTCAAGGGATACCAGTCTGAATACCGATGGAGAACACAATGACATAGCCAAGACTGAGAAAATGGACGAGACAGTAAAAGAACGACCATCAAAAAAGAACAGGAAGAAAGAAAAAGAGCCTGTGGAGAAGGCCTCTATAAGGTCCCGGATTGAAAGGAGACTTCTTGTTTTACCTTTGGAGGCATCTGTCATTGCTATTATCTTGCTCGTGTTGCTTGGCGCTTTCTATGTGGTACATAGACTCTCGTTTTCTTTTTCCCTATATTGTGAGATTTCACATGCTTGCTCATGTTTTGGTATTTTCTATGCCACTTCTCCATTTATGTTGTGCATTGTAGTTTTTTTTTCCCCCTACGTCCTTCTGACCATAACAGTTGCTGTTTGGGATGAGCAGCTGATATGGTTATAAACACAAGATTTCCTCTTATACAAACCCATAGAGAGGAAGACAAAGGTCTGATGTAGCTGAATAAACTGTCTGCAGTAGCCTTTTCAACCATTTCTTGCAGGCTCTTAAAACTGAACTGGCAGCCATGGTTGAAATGTTGATACAAATGAAAAAAAAAAAATTCACATTTAGCATGGCACACAGGTATAGGATTTGGTTAGTTAATTTGGAGCTTAGTAATGTAAATGCTGCCTTGAGAAATTGCATTGGCTATAGCAAAATAAAGTTGCTTAGAATGAACTCACTTCACCATAAACTACTTCATACTTTCATGGTGAAGAAGGTTAGTGCTTGCAAGGTGGAAGCTGCTCTTAATGTTCATGCTTAGCTTGCAACCACTAGGTTACTAGCACCTTGGAAAAAAGTTCACAAGTAGGAAGGTGGAAACTTGTAATGTAAGTAATTATTTTGTAATCCTTTCTGGATGGAGGAGGATGTGTTTTGAATTAATTAGAAGTTGTATTTTGGAAATAACTTAGACAAAGTGGAACCTAATGCTCAAAATAATGAACTGAATCCTCTCTCCAACCCTGTTCTCGTTCCTCTTCAAGTGACAGTCTGAGGTTTTGATCTGATCATATGAACTAAGCATAATGACATTCCATAGGAATTTGCAACTCAAAGGTTATGCCTGTAATTATCATTTTGTTTTAACTGGTGGAGACAAATTTGTTTCCTCTTATTTATTACCCATTATTGCTTAAATTTCGAAGGATTATATCTGATTACAACTTACCTTCATCTTTGTAGGTTCATTGTGTCTGGGCAGCAGCTGAAGCTTATTCGGCACCTTCTATTGTTTTAACAACTTATTCACGAGATGGCGGTCTTCATGTTTTTGATGATTTCAGAGAGGCTTATGCATGGCTAAGCCACAATACTGAGGTGGATGATAAAGTAAGTTTTTACCATGCTACCATCTTCTTGTGCCCATTTGATGATCATGGATTCTGCAACATGTTTAATAATCATGTTCCAAGTTTATGGTAAGCGGTAGGGCATCTAAAAGCTTCCTAGCATTATGTTTTTGTTTTATATCAAAATATTGAAATATTTTATTTGAAATCCCTGGAAATCATATTTATGGGCTTGTAAGAGAAACCACAGGATAACCTCAATAAATCAATAACTTTGATAAAATAATATTTTTGTTCAGTCTTGACTTAAATTTGAAGTGTAAATAATATCTGCATTAAATAAGAAATTTCCATGGTCCCAAGGGTATCAGTTTATAGAGGCTTAACTGTGTTAAGTGGATAGACTGACTATTTATATTCTCCAGGTCTTATAAAATGATAGCAGTCTATTAGAAATCAGGCTTCAGGTATCCTCGTTATAGTAATGTTATAATCTTTGACCTCTAGTCAACTGGAAAGGTAAAACCAAAGCTCTATGTACAGTGGTATTGACTTTATGTGCCAAACCCACCTCTAGAAGTTTAACCATGAAAGGCTCAAACAGATTACAGAATTTGACGATCAGTATTGTGTTAATGTTTGGATTGAGCAAGTAGAACTATCATGCCTTTATTTAGAAAACATAAAAATGTAAAAAGGAAAATGAGTATAATTTGCTTGACAATTAAACTGGTGCATAAAATCTCATCGAGATGATACCATAATAAGCTTGAAAATGAATATACAACAGCATGTCATAGTGCTGCTGCTTGGTGGAAGAAGCTTTATCTGTGATATATTGGCTCAATTTCCCCTTAATTAGTTGCATTTGTACTTGTACTTTTGTAGCATGAAATGTTATTGAACAGTTTGTAGCCTATTTAGGAGCTGTTTCCTTTTGTTTACTTTTAACCTCCTAATTTGGTTGCTTTCACCAAATGAAAGATGAATTGACTTTTAATTTATGCAGGTTGCATCATGGTGGGACTATGGTTATCAAACAACTGCAATGGCTAACCGCACTGTTATTGTTGACAATAACACCTGGAATAACACGCACATTGCAACCGTTGGTACTGCTATGTCTTCTCCTGAGAAGGCAGCCTGGGAAATCTTTAACTCCTTGGATGTAAAATATGTTCTAGTTGTCTTTGGAGGTTTGTTTCCTTCCTTCTTTACATGCTTAGATCTGTACGTGTCCAGATCAGTCTTCACTTGAAATAAATATATTGTTCTGATGGATTGCTTAACTGATCAGGTCTTGTTGGCTACCCCAGTGATGACATTAATAAGTTCCTGTGGATGGTTCGTATAGGAGGGGGGGTGTTCCCTCATATCAAAGAACCTGATTATTTAGTGAGTACTTATACCAGTTGCATATGACTGACATTCTGTTCCTTTGGATTCTTCCTAGTAGTAAAATGTTACTTGTTTAATAAATAATAGATATTTGTGCATCATGGTTAAAACTGGTAGATGCTTAATCTTAATGACTTTTCTTTCCTTTCCTTCTGTCCAAAGAGAGATGGTCAATACCGGATCGATTCTCAGGCCACTCCAACCATGCTAAATTGTCTCATGTACAAGCTATCATATTACAGGTCTGATTTTGCTCTCACCCTACCTATTTAAATGTGAAGTATATATTTGTTTCTGAAGTTAAGACATTTATTTGTGTTTTGTTACAGGTTTGTGGAAACTGATGGTAAAGCCTTCGACAGAGTTAGGCAGACAGAAATTGGGAAGAAGTACTTCAAACTTACCCATTTTGAGGAGGTACAGTAATATTGATTTGCACATGATAGAAATGTGGACAACTTAGGCAACCATTAGGCAGGTCTCCTAAAACTGGAGTGAAATAATGCATGCGAACAACGCAATTTCCTATGCTGTGCGGCTACCTAAGGCTTTGCACGAGAAAATGCTGAAGTTATTTTTGGGAAAATGACTAGTAGTAGATGATGACAAGTATTCCTTTAAACTTTGTCTGTTTTTCTTGATCAGAATTTGTGTTCTTGTCAATTTAGGTATTCACAACTCACCATTGGATGGTTCGCATTTACAAATTGAAACCTCCAAAGAACAGGATTCGAGGGAAGACCAAAAAATCGAAATTGGTGAGCATGAAGGGTTGATGTTTGCAAGTACGTCTCTTGAGATTGAAACCTAGGTTCCTACTCTAACTGCGTTTTACTTGTTCTCACTGCAGAAAGCAAGCTCAACTTCTAGCTCAAAAAGAAGCGCAGCAGGAAAGAGAAACCCATGGCACTAGTGAAATAAATTATAGGCTAATGTGCTCATATGTCTGTAATTCATATAATTATAATCAAGAAGCTTTTGAGAGGGATCTTGCAGGCATATTTGATCATTACCCCAGTAAAAGGCAAACCAGTAGAAGGATTTTGCAGTCTCCACGTATGATCTTGTGATGTCTTAACAGGACCAATCAATTTTGAATTAATACCATTAGATCTGTACTGAGCATGTTGATGCTATACGATGAATGGCATCTCTCATATACGTGAGATAATACATTTACCAGTTTTCTTTATCAGCGAAACTTTCCAGCTTGCGGGTTTTTTTTGTTAACATGCCTGGTTGGCTTAGTGCAGCCCGAGATGGAGAACAGGATATATGAGGTATTCATGAAGTCAATTCTTCTGCTTATATCCTCCAACCAAGCCACACGGCTATAGAGGTCTCAGTCAAGACTTTTCTTTCGTTCTGGTAATACTCTTTATATTTTACCTGAGATTTAATTGCCATTCCCTTCGTCCACTTAATCACCATCAACACTAGACTGCAACCAACCCTGAAGGTTCAGGCTTCTAGCAGAGCTTTTGGTCTTCTACAGTGGATTGAATCTCTGCATTTATGAAATTCAACTTCCCTTCTCAACACTCCTACTCGAGTCATTACAGATGCCATCTGGAAATGAAAACCACTGTTTACCAGCTGCCTGCATCTCCGAAGAGAAACTTCATTTACAGTAGCAAATCAGAAAAGCATCCTGCATATAATCCACCAAGAAACGCAAACTTAGCAATCGTATTCCTTAGTTTGAAAGCTTAGGCTCCATGCTAAGGGATTAACTCAATTTTCTGAAACTTCAAACTACATGATAGAAATTCTCAATTTACAAGCTCAACAGCTTCTCTCAAATTCTCACAATAAACTCTCAAGCCTTCGATATGCTCTTGCCTATAATCATTTCCCACTTCCTTAACCAACAAACAAAGATACCTTGGAGAGCCCAAAATGTTTTTGCACTTCCTGTGTTTTAAGATAAATGGGGGAATAAAGAGAGGAAAAAAGAAAACGAAGGCGGAATTAATGTTTCTGATTATACAATAGCTGTCATCGTGAAGTAAAAAATAATTTGCTGGTTATTCTATGCCTGCACCCTTTGCTTGAGGTTTATAAATTGCTAGGTTGTTAGTTCTCCATGCAAAGGCGTAGGTCCGTAGTCCTGTGAAGTTCTCTGTAGCTGACTGGTGAAGTGTACAAACTGAAAGAATCAAACCGATAAATACAAGGATTTTATTCTCTAATGCAGTGGTCACAGCCCCTCCTGCAAAAGCTCCTGTCAAAACCATGTTGTCGGAGCTTTTGGTGTCTGGTTGACATAAATACCGATGAAGCTACAATAATCATCGCACAGCAGATTTTTTGCCGAAGAATTGCACCATCTTGTCATCCCACTATTCTAAGGCTGTTATAGTTTCTTAGGCAGGTTGTAAGCCTTCTTTAGGAACTTCGCAGCTGTCTCATCACTCCGATAACACAAAACTCGCAAGACTGTGTTTGGTTCAGTAGAATTCCATTGACCTGAAGTTGGAGGCATTGGCAATCTGGATTTAGCAGAAGAGCCATGACTCTCGAATGACAGACTTCTGAATTGCTCAACAAGGCTCACAGAATCTATACGAAACAAGGAGAGTACATCTTTAACTGTGGTTGAATACTTATCAATTAAATCTGTTGGCAAACCATCTCCGTTGGACCAGAACATATCTGTGAGAAATTTGAAATCTTCCTCGATTATCTCAGAATCTTGAAGAGTGAAAGCGCGAGCAGGGCCTCCAGCAAGCAACACCATCAGGAATCCATCAAAAGAAGCTTTCATAACATCTGTGATGACACGTGTTCTCACTCTGTCATGTACTGTAGATGAAATAATTTCCAAATATTGCTCAAGCTCCTGAAGGAAAGGCTCAATCCTAGAAGATGAAACTTCTCCAACATAAAGGCCATCCCACAGAACATGACTCAGCTCATGAAAGACAACCTTGTATGCTGTTGCCTCACAGAGAAGCTGGATACATTCAACAAAAGCAGATCTTGACAACTCAAACTTTTTCCCTGTTCCATCAGCAAAATGATTTGCATTGGTAGCGTTAGAATTCCTAAGCTGGATAACAGTCCTCTTCTCCAAAACCTCCAACTGTGTGCGAATATACTGCAAAGTATTCATACGTACACATAGCTGTGGTATCCCATGGGAGCTATCGCCATTCACAGTCCCAACCTGACATTTCCTCCTCTGGGTTATTTGTGACTTCTCCTTCTTAAATACACGAAATTTGGATCCTGTTGTACATCTAGTTAACGCAGGCATAGTAGGAATGAAAGTATCTCGTGTCCCTGAACATTATAGAAAAGAAACTTTCAGTTATTTTGGGGTTTGCATATAAAAATCAATGCATGTTTGCAGGTTATGCATTGCACATACCACAGCCAGATTTTGCCTTCAATATGTAATTCTGCAAACATCTGTCAAGGCCAGTGACCAAATCAGGAAGCAAGACTGCATGCATAGGTATTGGCAACAAGAAGAATGCCTCCAAAGTTTCATCTACACTGCGTAGAACTTCAACAGCAGAAGGAGCAAACTGCTCTTTATTTGCCCGTGGATTCCATACCTGCATCAGAAAGGTGGCAGGTCGTTTCGTGGATAATGCAAAAGGGATAACTACCGCTAATCAGAAAACATAAATTAATTTCTCTGCTAGTTTCCATGTATTACATACCTCTTGTTGTAGATTTCTATCAACCCACTCATTCAGTCTGTCAGCTCTCGTCTTTATCCATGACTTCACAAGGTTGGCAATTACAGCTTCAGCCTCATAAGGAGGCATCTCTTGGATTATTGACTTCCCACCATCATCACTGTCTACTGCATCTTCAACTGCGATCTGCACAATATCTTTCTCCAATTTGTCAGCAGCCCTCAGCACCTCAATAGCATCAGGTGTCAATTCACTGATACTCGAAATGAATTTCCTCAGCTCATTCCAATAGCAAGAATGAAGCGTGGCTACAGCTACGCCTGCTGCAAGGGGGTGCCATCTCTTCAGTATGGGACTAAAAATTGCCTTCTCATTAAAAGCCAGTTCACTGATTTCTTGTGCAAGAATAGACAGGCGAGGGAGATTTTTCCTTTGACTAGATAACTGTTTGCTAGCCTTAACTTTCTCCATTTTCTGTTCTAAGAAGATACAGACTGTAAGTCACCAAATTTGAGACATATATTAACTGAAAAAGTATAAATGAAATAGAAAATATCCGTTAAATCGAGAATGAGCAAGGAAGGCATCATGAATTATATGAAAAAAAAAACCTGTGATAGATGCATGTCTTGCAGAAGTTGTTTTAAATAAGAAGCTTCTTTTGAGTATACATGAAATATTCATGATGATTTAACTTCTTTTATCAGAAAGGTAAAGTCCTAAAGTGGATACCAAAAACACTTGAGATAAATATTTACTGGTAAAGCTTGTGGGAAGTTCTTCCATCTTATTAAGTCCATTGTCAGATTGAATATTCATTTAGCAGATTCTATCATCACAGATAGGGAAATCATGCTTGAATGAACTTGCCTGAGCAAAAGCAGAGCGCAATGATGATCTGATGAAAGTGTCAATCCTATCATGAGCAACATTGACTTCTTTCCTTTTCCTACGATTCTCATGAGAGATATCTTCTTCCAGTATTTTTGCTGCTATAACTGCCAAAGAAACAATGCTTTGCATTGATTCAGTATTGTCACTATGGAAACTATCATGGTAAGCAAGAAGCCTTTTCTCTGCCCATCCCAATATTGAACTCAATGTCGAACTCAAAATCTTGGAATACTCTGGATCCTTGCTTGCCTTTGCATCCTTTTCGACTTCCATCAACAGATTATTGGCAGCAAACAACAGGTCATCCTCAACTTGGCCAGTCGCAACATAATGGTAAAATAAAACCCACAGGAAACAGAGATTGTGCAACATTTGGTTCATTCCAAGGATTCCCCAAGTCTTCTTTATGAGTTCTAAAACCTCATCAAGCTCTTCAATAACAATTGATTCATCATTAACATCAAAGCAAGCATCTAAGAGCAATTGGTAGAGTCTGAGATTCAACGGAAACCCATCTGCCCAGTGACAAGTTTCAGAAACAGACCCATCAAATGATCTACATGCAAGAGACATAACAGCACTGCGGAGAACTTGCATCGATTCACTGTTCTTTCTGGAATCAATTGGTTTATCTAATGCCCCACGAATAATCTGGTGGAGGCGCTGTGGAGCAGCGTCTGCCTTGTTCAGTGGCAGGTGAGGATGCAAAAGCAGCCCCGCTTCTAGAAGCTTCAAATTTCTCCTCTTCCATGCTTCGTATTCTTTCTGATTAGGAAAATCTGCAGGCTTGAGCTGCTGCAATAGTTCAAGTGGCAGAACCATCGACTCTACACGCCTTCCAAGCTGATACAGTGCACAAGAAACAGAAGGTTTAATAATTGCTTCACACTGAACTAGAAAATCTAACCGAGCAGAAAACCACAGCTTAAAAACCAGAAATTTCACCAGCATTCACACGAATTAAATTATGGCATTATCCAAGTGGAACCTTTCTTTTATTTTCAATTAAACTGTCTACTCTTAACTGATGATTTCTGCAACCTTTGGCAATAAAGAACAAAAATGAAACTACTTATTGATTTTCCATTTTTTCTGTTATTTAAGCAAGCAGACAGAGCTAAAATGCATCCAGAAATTCATAAAAGTATTTAATTTACTAATCATCTCCCTCCTGCAGATGAAATCACCACAAAAAAAAAAAACCATAATTAATCACAAAAGACTCCATTTGTCAGCTTATAACATGGTACATAAAAAAAACAATTGTTTTAGATTCTCCCAAGAGAAGATAAAAGATTCCATCAAACAAAGCTTAAATCAAACAATTTCAATTTTTTTTATAAAAAAATGTTGAATTTCATTTAGAATCACCAACCAAGGTCAAACTCTCACTAATTACTCTATTAAAAATTCATAACAAGTTATCTATCTTTATTTTTAGAAAAAAGAAAAAAGAAAGAAATCAAATTCCCATTCCTCTCAATTTTCCGAGTAACCAAACATACCTGACCAGCAGCAATCCTCAAAATAGCTCGCCTAGTTCTTGAATCAGTCTGCTCCGTGACCCTCATTTGAACCCTAATCAATTCCCCAACCGTCGCTCTCCCTTGATTCCCCACCGATTCACCACCACCAAGTCTCCTTTTAGAACCAGACCTCATCCCCAACGACTTTTTCACCTTACTCGCCGCTGAAGACGTGAGCGACCTCTGCAAAGACGGGGGCGGGGATGGAGCAGCAGCAGCAGCAGCCGAAACCTTATATTGAGAAATAGTCCTGTCGGACTGAGGAATATAAGTCAAAGGCCTAGTTCCAGATGTCCGGCATGCTCCGATGAGGATCTCGTAAGCAGTATGTCGGAGGTCCGAATCCGACAATTCAGAATCAAAATGCCCAAAAGGAGAATCAAAGTCTTGAATAGGGTAAGAAAGAGGCATGACTCTTGTTTTCGTGGCAGCACAAAACTCTGCTTGTTTGCTTCTCTTTAATAATAATAACAGTAACAGTAATAAAAATGGTTTAGAGTGTTGATGAAGTTGAGGAAAAAAAAAAGAAAAAGGTAAAAGAAGAATCTAAAGGTGGTGGTGGGGCTAACTGACCTCTCAACTTTCGACAAGTGCCCTCTTCTTCTGATTCTCCCTTGCTTTGCTTGCCTTTAAAGGAAGTAATGATGTTGTAAATATCACCAAGAGGGAGGAGGGGGGCAGAGCCGGAGAATCTCACTTTTTAGTTTTTGGCAGTGACACGCGACTGTGCTTAGGAAGGGACAGAAAATGGTACTTCTTTTTAACACTTGTTGCTCATGGATTGAGTTAGATTGACTGAACTGTATTTACAGGCTTCTTCTAGTCAGAGTAGATCGTGATCCATGTTTTGTGGCGTTTGGTACGAGGTTATCAAACTTGGATTTAATTATTACAAAAATAAATCTTAAGAGTGTAAAGATTAGTTTTTTAAGGATGTTTATAGTTCAAGGGTTTGATTTCTAGGATGTTTAATCTTCTAGGATGTTTAATCCCAACACCTTTAAGATACGCTGAGGGGTAATTATTTTTTTTATTAGATTTAGAGGTTACTCGGTAGTGTGGTAGCGGTTGTTTTTAAAATAACTTTTTGTATTGAAATGCATGCCAATGATTTTTTTTTTATTTTTTAAAAAATATTTTTGATATCAGCACATCAAAATGATTTAAAACGTACAAACCATATTAAATTTTAGCAAAAAAAATTTAAATTTTTTTGAGAATACGGTTTGCACGGCGTTCCCAAACATATTTTTAGTTTTCATGTATAAAAATAATTAAATTAAATTTTATAAAATATAAAAAATAAAATTAAAATCAAATCAAAATTGTTTTTAACTGATTAATTTTCATTAAGTTCGGTTTAATTATTTTATATTTTAATTGGTTTACTTAATTTTTTATGGTTTTGTTTTTTAATTATTTTTTTCTAGTTTTCTTAATTTAATTGGTTTTTTTTTTTTTTTTACTCAGCTCTAATCTGCTATTCTTGGCTTGGGTTTTAAGGTGCTTTGGCAACCGAACATGTCAACAACCCTAACTCAACAAGTCCTTGACGAATTCTTGTACACCCGAACATATAACCCTGTGGTCGAACTTGATTTGTTGGCCACAAGAACAAAGAGACAAAGTGTAGACGCCCTAGTCATCACAATCCTAATAGAAAAGGGAACAAGGTGGAAGCTAAGTCCATACTGGTCCAAACCCTTGACGTAGAGTTATATAGCCTCAAAAAACTATGACTTCTTCCAAGACTTTATTTCTATAGAAATAAACCTAAATAGTTACAACTGGATCCAAGAAAGCATATGCAAAACTGACCCCAACTTTCATCCTTAGTTTTAAGGATATCTTTGGAAAATATGAACTCGAGATAAATTTTATAGAAGATAAACTCTAAAAAATAACAAAGTAAAATTCTCAATCATAAAATAATAAGAGATGATATTAGGAAAAAAAGGTAATAAAAAAAAGAATTAAAACAAAACAAATAGCAATAAAAAAAAAGACCAAATTTGGCGTAAGAATAAATCGAAATTAAATATTGAGAGATGAAATTGAAAATAAAATTCAATAAAAAAAGGATAAAAAAGAAAGGGATGACATTGAAAAACAATCAATTAGAAAAAAGATAAAAATAAAAATAAATAGTAATTAAAAAAATAATAACTAAATTTGATATAAAAAATAAATAAAAGAAAACTTTTGTCTTTTATCACAGAGAAGTGAGAGAAAAAGAAGAGGAGAAGAAAAAAATCCACCAAAGCGACACCATCGGTCTGCCGCCAACACGTGCCCTGCCAGAGGTAAGATCTTGATGTATCAATCCTAACCGTGCCGTAGAAGATAGTGTTTGATTGCTAGAGGAGCTTGCAAGTGCCGTTTGAAAGGTACCAGCTCTTCCCACTCGTTGATGTATGCGTTGCACATACCAATCATTTTTTTCTTTAAAATATATTTTATATATGTTAAAATACCCAATTGCCTCTAAGTCTATTTGATAATTATAAAAAAGCCATAATGAAATCACTAAAACACAACTGGACACAAGTTTTAAGAAAATAATTTTTCAAGGGTAGTCAAGTACTTATACTATGAAAAAAAAAAAAGCCATTTGCCTCTATTTAATTTTATTATTTATTTTAAAAATAAATTAATAATTTCACCGTATAACCAAAAAGTGAAGAAATATATTTATCTCATTCAATTTGGTAATGCTAATTAAACATCATGAAAAGACTATTCTACCATCTAATTTATGCTTTATTAGCTTGTATTTTGGAGGGTAAAACAATTTACAGTGCAATAAGTCTTATAATTATGTTTTACTGATGGCTTCTGGTGTTTTTAATAATCGGTGATGCCAATTCAATCTCTTGAAAAGACTATGTAGTTCCCTAAATTTAATTCATTGGCTTGTATTGTCGTGAACAAAAACATCATTAACAACGGAATGAGTCTTGCTCCGCCTTGTTTGATTGATGCCAATTAGTTGTTTATATATTATAATATAATTCAAAATTGTTAGGTTGTTGACGACCACGGGCGTTGACATTTGGCTCCAATTCCAAATGTTATCCGCCAAATAATTAGCAGAAGACTTTGTCTCTTTTTATACCATAAGCAGATAATCATCGACAGAAGAGCGAGTGAGGAATAAGAAAATGTCAAACACAAGATTATCAGCAAAGTGTGTGTGGACAGCCCGGAGAGTGAGTAAAACTCTCAAGTTCCAAATCTAGCCATGACAAATTTGACTTTACAGATAAAATATCAGTAATGTCACACTCAATACTATAATAATAATAATAAAATAAAAATAAAAATAAAAATTAGCAGTAGCTACTTGCTATTATCGATGATTATTCATTGCCATACACAGATGATGATATAGAGAGAAGTGTGTCTCAATGGAGAATGAACTTGCTAGAAAGTCCCACTTTAAGTTAGCGGTTTTGACCATGTACATGAAAGTTTAAAGCCCTGTTTGGTATGTATTTTACACGGGGTGGGCTAAAATTTGAATTATTTGTTTTTAATGTTTTTTTTTTTTTTTTACCGTTTTGATATATTGATGCTAAAAATAATTTTAAAAAAATAAAAAATATATTATTTTAATATATTTCCGAGTAAAAATCACTTTAAAAAACAATCGCTACTATCCTCCCAAACATCTTAGCAATGGTTTTACTACAATCGCTTTAACTTTTTACTAACTTTAGCAACTGATTTCAATGTGTTTAGAGAAAAGATAAAAGAAATAATGTATCAAAATATCCTTGTATAATAATGGCATTCTTCTATTTTCTTCCACACGACTTTTAGTCATTTTTATATATATAAAAATACCTTTAAAAACAACAAAAAAAAAACTTGAAAGTGAAAATTAATTTCCAGAAACTTAAAAAGTCCAGAAAATAGATGAAATTGAACAAATAAATAAATAAATTGAATATCCTAAAAAAAATTAAAACTAACAACATCACAAAATAATTGAATAACATATAAAAAACATTGGAAACAAAACTTGTTTAATTGTTGTAGGTATAAGGTTGAAAATTGAATTTCATACTTTCATTATTTATACCCAATCTTAACATTAAAATTTTGCACACGTGATACATTGTTCATGAGAAATTTATCTTTTTTAATCAAAGAATTTGAGATATATAAAATGTTAAAAAATATTTCTAAAGATAATCATCCATTATATTGTTCAAACAAAAAATGTTATTTTGGTTGGACCAACTTTCCCATAAAGAATATTTATAAACTTCATTAATCAAGGTTTCTATGGAAATAGGCTAAATGAGTGTTTTCATATTGAGCATTTCTTCATTGAACCTTTAAAGATAAGCCCTGATGCTTTTATCTTCTCGTTATGTGACGACAAAGAGCTTTATTGTGCTTTTTTGTATTGCTAGAATGCTTATGCTAAAGTGAGATATGAGTTTAAAGCTAAGATCATGAAAGTTAAGAATATGTTTAGGCTTCAGAATATGATATCATGCTTATACAGATCCACGAAGTGTTATTAGATGAACTTTGCACATAATATCACTATCTTATATGATTAGCTCTAGGATGCTTATCATATTTTGTATATGCTCTCATAAGTTTGTAAGTCATTCATATTTGTTTAGGCCAACATTTGTAGAGACATAGCTTTTGAAGACTTGAGTGTGCAATATTATGTGATTCTTACATTTAGTGGGAGCTATGTTCTTGATCGTGAACTCGTAGAGTTATTGAGCTTATCTCATACCTAGATTTTTTTGGGTGCATGAGTGAGACTAAAATGGAGATAGATGAAGAATGAATTGTTTGGAGCATCTTGTGTGATAACGATATGTGTAACTCCTTTTGAGTGAGAGCATTAGTTCATGAGTTGAAAATATTTTCTAATAAATGAATCAAGTTTGAAGATTGACTATAAAATATTTTTTATTCACCAGTTGTTTTTGTAAAATATTTATTGGAAACAAACACAGGAAAACATTTTTTGGAGGATATTTTTCAAAAACAAACACAGGAAAATATAAACATTTTCCTATAAAATATTTAACACAAAACAAATGAACCCTTAATGGTACCTTTTTGTTGTGCAGGAGAAAGAGCACAAAGATGCATGTGCATCGCCACAATAACATTATTGAGCATCTACACCTCATGGGAGAGTTTTTGGAGACTTGGGGGAGTTGAAGTTCCTACAGTAGGGACATAAGTTATTGTCCCTTGTCCTGGTGTTTTGTCAACCATAAAAAGCATTTTTGGTGCAAATATGTGAAATAAGAATGAATTAACTTCTGTCCACGTCACCACAAACGGTGCCATTGATGAAGTCAGGAAAAAAATCACATAAAAATTAGGTCTTTTCATTGGTCATGATCTTAGGAGTGAGTTTGAAACATATATGTGCTTCGTTGTTGGGCTTGACTGATGGTGAAAATTCACATAGAAAACACAAGCCCCTCGTGGGACGAAAGACTCTCTGATACTTAAATCAGTAAATATATTGAGAGAAAATATATAGATTGAATTGTTGTAGCGAGAATTTTAAGTCTAAAGACCTTTTTTTGTTTATCTGGTGACCTAAAATATTTATAAACTCAGGTTACATCAACTCATCTTGATACGTGAGGAATTGCACAACAATTAATTGATGGAAATATTGATGCTTATTGGTTGTAATGCCTTGCACTATCATCGGTGGGAAGGTTGATTAACATTAGTGACATGTTGGCTAGAAATAACAAATGGTAGAAAAAGAGGCGCCTATTAACTTATACTCTAAAATGCGTGGGGAAAGTATTGTAGCTTTCCTTACTTTTTTTTTTTGTTTTTTCATTTTTTTTTCCATTCCCCACATGTTTTTTTTTTCATTTTTTTTCCATTCCCCACATGTATTTTCCTTTTCTTTCGTTTTTTTTTTTGTTTTTTTGCCAAAATTATCTTCTTTTTTTTTGTTTTTGTTTTTTAAAATTATCTTTGTTGATTTCATTTTTTTTATTATTGAACTGGTTAAGAATTTAGCTTTATAGTTTTTTTCTTTGAAAGATGGTCGATTGCTATAGTGTTTTCCCATATGGTTTTTGTTTTGCTACAATATTTTTTCACATGTTTTTTTTTCTAAAATTATCTTTGTCGAATTTATTTTTTTAATATTGAGATGGTTAAGAATTTAACTTTGTAGCGTTTTTCTTTAAAACATTGTGAATTGTTATAGTGTTTCCCCACATGGTTTTTATGTTTTTTTTATGATTTTTTTCCAAAATTATCTTTGTCGATTTTATTTTTTTAATATTGAGCTGGTTGAGAATTACAACTGTAGCTTTCCTCACAAAACATTGTGAATTGCTATAGTGTTTTCCTACATGGGTCTTTTTTCTTTTGTTTTGTTTTATGATTTTTTTTTTATATGATTTTTTTCAAAATTATCTTTGTTGCTTTTATTTTTTTAATATTAAGCTAGTTGAGAATTTAACTTTGTACTTAAAAAAAAAACATTATGGATTGCTACAGTCATTCCCCACATGGTTTTTTATTATGATTTTTTTCAAAATTATCTTTGTCACTTTTATTGTTTTAATATTGAGCTGTTTGAGAATTACAACTGTATATTTTCTCACAAAACACTATAAATTGGTACAGTGTTTCCCTATATGTTTTTTTTTTATGTTTTTTTTTCTAAAATTATCTTTGTAGTTTTTTTCTTGAAAATATTGTAGATTGTAACAGTCTTTCACCATATGATTATATATATATATATATATATATATATATATATTTTAAAAAAAGTTCATGACAACGTATAAACATACCACAAGCCAGCAACAACGCGCGGGCATTACTGCTAATCATGGATAAAAAGTGTTGCGTTGTGTACACTATCAACATTGATTAAAATTGTGGTGCCAACCCTAAATTTGCATATGTAAGGAATTTGTCATTGAAAACATAGAAAAATTCACTGTGTCCTGAGTTTTCGAGACTAAAAAAAATGTGAAGTGCTAAGAGTTGAGAATATTTTATGGTACCAGGTATGATCATTTGGGTTTGGGCCAAGTAGCATGGGTATTGTTGTTTGAGCCAATACCTAAACAACATCATGGCAACAAAGATTATTGTTTGGGCTTTGACTGGCGAGATTCTAGGTCAACCCAGCATACCGAATTGGGTTTAAGAACACAGGTGAGTATAACATCAAGTAGGACTGCACCCTAATTTTAGAACTTGAGCTGCCCATCTAGCGTCCATGTAGTAGCTAGGCACGTAGAACATGACCCACGTAACAGAAGAAACAGAAATTCAAATTCGAAGCCCCACCGGAAAGTATGAATTCCAAACTCAAGCTTCGCCAAGCAATAGACACACTGTACACTAACGGACCAGCAAGTCATGAATGCTACACTCGCCTTGCACTCGAATGCTTTCGAGCCAGTGATGTTGATCAAGCCAAGAGATTGAAATCCCACATGGACCTTCATTTGTTTAAACCCAATGACACTTTCATTCACAATCGTCTTCTCAACTTGTACGCAAAATCAGGAGAAATCTCTCATGCTCGGAAACTGTTTGATGAAATGACCCAAAGAGATAATTTCTCGTGGAATGCCATGCTTTCTTTGTATGCGAAATCCGGGTTAGTCGAGGATTTAAGGGTTATCTTTGATAACATGCCTTCTCGTGACTCAGTATCGTATAATACGGTGATTTCAGGTTTTGCAGGAAATGGGCGTGGAGGCCCGGCACTGGGTGTTTTTTTTAGGATGCAGAAGGAAGGGCTTAAGCCCACAGAGTATACCCATGTCAGTGTTTTAAATGCGTGTACGCAATTGTTGGATTTAAGGAGAGGAAAGCAGATTCATGGAAGGATTATTATTTGTAATTTAGGTGGCAATGTGTTTGTTTGTAATGCTTTAACTGATTTGTATGCGAGGTGCGGGGAGATTGATCAGGCAAGGAGGTTGTTTGATAGAATGGTGATTAGGAATGTGGTAACATGGAATTTGATGATTTCTGGGTACTTGAAAAACAGGCAGCCTGAGAAATGCATTGATTTGTTTCATGAAATGCAGGTGTCAAATTTGAAGCCCGATCAGGTTACAGTTTCAAGTGTTCTTGGTGCATATATTCAAGGTGGGTATATTGATGAAGCAAGGAATTTGTTTGGTGAGATTAGAGAGAAGGATGAAGTTTGTTGGACAATAATGATTGTGGGTTGTGCGCAAAATGGAAAGGAAGAGGATGCGTTGCTGTTGTTTAGTGAGATGTTGTTAGAGAATGCCAGGCCAGATGGTTATACTATCTCGAGTGTGGTTAGATCGTGTGCCAAATTAGCTTCTTTGTATCACGGTCAGGTTGTTCATGGAAAAGCATTTCTTATGGGAGTTAATGATGATTTGCTTGTGGCTAGCGCTCTTGTTGATATGTATTGCAAATGTGGAGTCACTAGGGATGCTTGGACTATATTTAGTACGATGCAAACTCGGAATGTGGTTTCTTGGAATTCCATGATTGGGGGTTATGCATTAAATGGACAGGATTTGGAGGCCTTGTCCCTTTATGAGAATATGTTGGAAGAAAATTTGAAACCAGATAGTGTAACGTTTGTGGGTGTTCTATCTGCTTGTGTCCATGCTGGTTTGGTTGAAGAAGGGAAGGAATATTTTTGTTCAATGAGTGATCAACATGGGTTAGAACCTACTCCGGATCATTATGCGTGCATGGTCAATCTCTTTGGACGTTCAGGGCACATGGATAAAGCAGTTGACTTGATTAGTAGTATGTCGCAGGAACCAAATTCCTTAATTTGGACTACGGTTTTATCAGTTTGTGTAATGAAGGGTGACATTAAACATGGGGAGATGGCGGCTAGGTGCCTCATTGAATTGAATCCATTCAATGCTGTGCCTTACATCATGTTGTCTAACATGTATGCTGCTCGTGGAAGATGGAAAGATGTTGCTTCTATTAGATCTCTAATGAAGTCCAAGCATGTTAAAAAGTTTTCTGCTTACAGTTGGATTGAGATTGACAATGAAGTCCATAAGTTTGTAGCAGATGATCGAACTCATCCAGATGCAAAAATAATTCATGTGCAACTTAACAGATTGATAAGGAAACTGCAGGAAGCAGGTTTTAGTCCTAATACAAACTTGGTTCTACATGATTTTGGGGAGGATGAGAAACTTGAATCCATCAATTACCACAGTGAAAAACTTGCTCTTGCATATGGTTTAATCAAAAAGCCTCATGGAGTAACACCTATAAGGATTATAAAGAACATTCGCACTTGTGCAGACTGCCATATATTTATGAAATTTGTATCTAACATCACCAGAAGACCTGTCATCTTGAGAGATTCAAACAGATTCCATCATTTTGTCGAGGGGAAATGCTCCTGCAAGGACTACTGGTAATGTAAAGTCTTGTAATGGATGAAATGACCTGAATGTTAATTCTTCTAAGATTGCCAGTGGAGATCAAGGGAAGACTAGGATATTTGAGAGCTTTCTTCCTCTAAGTGTTATGCAGTGAAAACTGAAAAGCCTCTAGGACGCTGAAGGCAGAAGAGGGTTTTTGATGGGCTTTTGTGCTGTGACAGGGACAACGCTTTTACTCAGGGATACAGTTAGAAAGCTGATGGAACAAGGCTCAATGTAAGGAATGTGAAGAGCTGAAAGTGGGATTTTACAGTAGCAATTTGTATGTAAGGAGCTGAATAATTCTGAACGTGATAGTGTCCATACAATCACCACCAATCACAAATACGAGATGCTACTCGCATGGTGAGGTGATACAAGCCTACACGACTGAGTATTGATCAGTGAGAGGTCATTTTTCACTCCCGCAGTAACTAAGGTCTACAGCAACATTTTCTCTGGAATACTTTCAGCTATTGTTCCGCAATGTAGATGTCTTCGGGCCTCTGGAGCTAGCTAGGTAATCTTCTTGATTGATTGCCCCTCTACGCATTATAATGATGATCCTCAGGGCTAATGCTAATGAAAAGGGTGTCTTAACCATATTCCGTTTAGGTATTTTGCTTATGAAATGTGGTTAACATGAAAACCCCACTAATTCCTGGGCTTATGCATGCATATACACTGCAGTGTCATTTTCATATCAGAATGTGTCGAGTGTAGAATTTTATTTTCAGCCAGCGCAGCAATCTGCATGCCTAGGTTCATGACTTAGTGGGCTTGTTCAAAATAAAATTCTCCCCTCGATATCAAACTCATGGACCTCTTATTAACATGACCATATGAGCTTACACCCTCTAACAACCTACTGAAGTAGAACCCAAAACTCAGAAGCCTCCATAGCTGTTGTGTCTTCGTTTTGGACTCCATGGTATTCATCACCAGAAGATGGTTGCGTTTGTCACAGGGTCTTCATTTCCCGCTTCAATCATGGGCCTCTTATTAATTGCAGATTAGTGTTTTGAACAACATACATTGTGTCCATGAACAAGATGAATGGAGCTATAACGGTAGCTAATAAATTCACTTTCCAAAGTTTGGTGCATCTTTTCAATGCACCGGTATCTCACCGAAAAAGAAAAGACAGAATTCTATAGAGTAGAGGGTAGAGTCTACAAATTCATTAATCTCAACAGAAATAAGCTTATAGATATTAAACTTTTAAGTAGATGATTAAATTTTTTTGTGTGTGTTGTTTCCTCCAAAAATCCAGTTTCCTAAGTGGACCACTTCCTTGCTCTAAATTCTGCTAGTTTAGTACTTTTGATTTTGCGTGAGCTGACTCCAAAGAGGACAATTTATTTTGCCAATTTCGTCTACCTTTCAAGCCATTCTACCATCAGAATAGAATCAACTGCTAAACTTTGACAAAACCAAATATTTTGGCGTTTGGATTGCTACAAGTTCATTCCAGCTACATAGAAATCTTTGGAGTTGGGCATTGACGACACCTAAAGGGACCCAAAATCATAAATATCGCTCCTAGGTATTAGCTAGCACACACTCATTTACATCAACACCCGTCTTTTTATTTGTGGATGCGTCTACCTCATACTGGGAACGGCAAACCTCTGATTGGAGGATGAACAGGAGGAGAAAACATATATTAAAGAGATGGTATCTGTACCTCTTCTTTAAAATAGAAAAAAAACAGAGAAAAAACAAATAAGGTAGCCATTCTCTAGAGTTATTTCGAGAAGACATGGCATGGAAGACCGCCCATGTGTATTTGATGTCGATGGAATCCAAGTGAGAGTAATTGTTGATCTGTCACAACTCACAAGTCTAGTTTCCCTTGAACACGGGCTAGACTCACCCGGATGCTTTTTCTTTCTTGTCTACCTTAAGACAGTAACCATAGGCTTTTACTTTGGATTGTGATGGAGTTGCCGAACGAAATGCACTTTGCCTCTATTATTGGCCCTATGGATGGTCTGCTTAATTATTAACGTCTCCAAAAATTTATCTCTACTTTTTTTTTTTTTTTAAGTTTTAAGCGCTTTACACACACACACTGAAAACTAGAAAATTCAACGAAAAGCATATTTTCATCTTTGAATTTTTTTATATGCTTTTTATATTATCAATTAAAAGTTAGAATCAATATTTAGGATTTAACCAGTAAAAAGTAACTAAACAAGATGTAGATTTAACACAAACCTTCAAATAAGTATGGATTTATCAATTATTATAATTTCAAACAAGCATTATTCATACCGTGCATGAAATAATTATGTTAACCAAGTAAATAGTCATGAACCCTATACCAATTTTGTATCACAAGGTTTCATTAAATCTTAAACAATTATTTTCAATCAATCAACAATCCTTTAAATGTTACTCCAATCTAGAAACAAATATTGTTTACTTTAGTACTAATAAGGAAACCAAGAGGTTTGATGAATATCATGCAAATTGATCATATGATAAAACTAATGTCAACTCTTCTAGTTATAGGCCAAATGGACATGTTGGCTAGAAAATATTTATTAGTTCACATAGTAATGAAGATTTATTACGAGGAATTATATAAGTTAATATCGAGCATGTTGATATCTAAGACTAAGAGAAATTATTAGATTGCTTTGACAGTAAGAGAAATAAATAAATAAAAAGCTTGTGAATATAAACATATAAATGAAACTGTAAAGAATTACAAAGAGGTGTCTCCTTTAAATAATACTCTTCAACCCTAATTCTTGTCCTCTGAATTAGGAAAAGCAACCAACCTAGTGTCAACCTTAAACAAGAAATTAATCATTCATTAGGGCATTAACTATTAATCCATCTTATACGAAGAAATAAGTAACCCAACACTTGAAAAACTCTACTTTCTGTCAAAGTTAAAAAGAAAATTCCAACATGTCTCCACCTAGTCATGATTTAATCTATGAAGGCTTATGGTCTGTGACCAAGATACACAGCCATGTTTGATCTTGATTATGGTAAAAAGATATTAACATCCAATTTAAACCTTTCCTCTTTATTTTACCTTTTCAGCACGTATTGATTGACCAAACTAATGATCAATTGTCAACAAGTCCAAACAACGAACTACAAGCCCCAAAACATAAAGATTAAGATGGTGTTTGTTTTAACTTTAGCTTTTAAAGTAAACCGTGTAAACTAACGTTTGATAACATAAAAAAAATAGTTTTTTGTTTGGTGGCCCCATAATTTTTTCCATCAAACCAGGGTTTTGCACAAGTAGCTGGGAACTGCTTCTCTCTAGTTGCTTCTCTTTATTTACCTAGGCACTGTTCATAACAGTGCCCATGCCAGGTGATGCCAGGTGAATTATAATTCACCTGCAATGCGAGAAGCATTCACCTGGCACTCTTCACGTGAACAGTGCCAGGTGAATTTTTTTTGCACTATTCACGTGAGCAGAATTCTTTGAACCGCGTCCGACCCGGTAAAAAAAAATTAATTTTTTTAAAATTATGTTTCATTCAAAAAACTAATGTTTAATATTATTTAATAACACTACATAAATTAAAAGAATATCGCATGATGACGTAGTATTTATAGAATTTGATCGCAATTCCAATTTTATTTCTGATGATATTTTACCTGATTTTGTTGCACGCTCAAAAAACCATGGAACCTATAGTCCTTATCAGATGAATTTCATATGTGATGAAATTATAGATAAGTTAATGGAATAATAAAAAGTATTTGATATAAAATATTATTTATTTAATGATGTAATAATGGTAATTAAATTTACAATATTTAAATAAAAAACCATCAATATTAATATATATCTTTTTTAGTTATTTTGTAACCTTAATTTGAAAAGCATATTTAACCAAATACATTAAACTACTTTTTATTCAACCTCAATTTCAACCACAGTTTTAACCAAACATATATAAATACCAAATCAACCTCTACCAAAAGAAATTTTTATAAAACAACTTTTTTCAAACCACAACCACAACAGCTACCACAATACCAAACACACTCTAAAACAATTATTTTTGTCAAGATTTACCATCTTTACTCTAAAATTAAGATCAAGGTGCACATCGATAAAGCTTGTCCTCATAAAGAACCAACTTGAGTTCGTGGCCTTGCGGTAATGGCAGGGACTTGTTTCCTTCCTCAGCACCCAGGTTTAACTCTTTCTGTGCACGCCTGTCACCCCAGCGGTGCCTTACCTGTCTACTGGGCTTGCAGGGTGTTCAGTGGATCCGGAAATTAGTCGTGGTGCACGTAAGCTGGCCCAGACACCCCAGGTTATCAAAAAAAAAAAAAACCAATTATAGTTACAAAGTCTCCTTGAGAAGTACTAAAATACAATAATGGTCACTAAGCTTCTTACAAACAATCACTTATAACCTCTATATGTTTTCGTGTATCCCTCAAATTCTTTATTATCAATGGTGACATAAATGTAAGGATAATACCTTTTTAAATACTATCGATTGATGGATCGGTCATATTTGTCAGCTAACTCACAAAGTAAAAGTAGAAATATAATTGTATTAAGATCAGTTTGAAAGTATGGGTAATAAATAAATTAAAAGTATGTAAATATAATATATAAATAAAAAAAGATAAATAAAATAGAAATTGTATAAAAAAACAAAGCATAAATTAAGTTGTAGATAACTGACAAAGTAAATTACAAGAAAGATAATTAATTGTTGAAAAGCTTGAAAGAAAATTGTATTAAGATTATGTATCAAGGTAGGTTGAAGAATTATAAAGAGACATGTACCTTAAATACTCCTCATCTTCAGTTCTAATTCTTGTCTTATAAAAAAAATAAAATAAAATAACTGACATAGAGTAAGCTTTAAACAAGAAAGCCATTCATAGGACATTAACTCATAGTTCATATTATACAAGATAAAAAGTAGTTGTATGCTAGAAAAACTCCACTTCTGTTCCAAAGTGTATATCCTTGTTTTTTTTTTTTTTTTTAAATACTAACACTTTATTTTATGATTCCAGAAATTATTCAATATCAAACTTCGCAGTTAACTTGGGCATATATCAAGTTAAATTAACCCTCTTGGCAACTTTGAAAGTGGTTATCAAGATTATACTCAATATAGTTTTCTACGGTATAGCCGATCAAAAAGAAAAAAAAAACAGGGCAATAAATTTATATATATATTTAGTTATATGACTCGTGCTTTGTCCCGAATCGGATAAAAAAATTAAGAAAAATATTATATTCAATCGATTCAAGTGTGTTTTAAAGAAATAAAAAAAAAAACCTAAAGTTGAACGAGAAAAACCAATGCCGAATGATGAAAAAAATAAAAACAAAAAAAATATATATCAATCCATGTTAAGCTATTAAGCTCATGACTCGAGTTATTTTATCAGAAAACATTTTAGAAAAACCTTAAAACTCAATTCTCAACAAATTAAATATTGAAAGATAAAAAAATAAAAAAATCAACAACATAAAAGGATAAAAAAAAAAAACAATTATTAAAAGATAAAAAAAAGGTGCGAGTCCATCAAGGTTAACCGTCAAACCCATGAGTCGGATCATGAGATCGGGATAATTCTATAAAAAGAAAAACAAAGAAAACCATGAAGCCTATTTAAAAAAAAAAACTCAATGTCGAGTAATTTGATTGAAAAGGAAAATAAGTTTTTTTAAAAATGATGGGAATGCGTGATCCAAGTACCAAAACTGAAAAAAGCACGAAACTCAAATTTTAATAAATCAAATGTTAAAGGATGAAATTAAAAAAAAAAATCAATCACAAACAAAAGGGTTCAAAAGAAAAAAAAAAGGAAATTAAAGAATAAGGAACAAATTAAAAAAAAAACAAATTAGAGGATGGATAATTTTGGATTTAAAGGCTAAATTAAAAAAAAAAAATCAATTTCACAAAAGAATTAAAGAAAAAACCACCAAGAGAATGAGGAGCAAATCTAAAAAATATACACAAATTAAAATTTTTGATTAAAGGATAAAATTGAAAATAATTGAAAGTTTACAAAAAATAGGTAAGAAAAAAAAACACTAACAAAAGAGTCCAGGGAAAAAATTACAAAATCAAAAGAATGAGAATTGATACTCAAATATACCCAATCAAAGGGGATTGTCCTAAAATTTTAAATGGCAGGCACAAATCTTGAGGGAGGAGAGAGAAAAGAAAGAAAAGAAGAAGAAGATTGGTTCAATGATAATTTGTCAATCAAAATCCAACACGCGCTGTTTGGGGAGGAAGAGGACGCCGTGAGAAATCCAATGACATGACGGGAGAAAATTCTTAGCCACAGTACGATAGCGCAAGCGCCACTGAAGCATCGCAGTGTCTCCAACCCGCCTAACTTTTTTTTTTTAAATTATTGTAAAAGATTAATTTACCCCTCAACCAACCTTATTATAACAAAAAAAAAAAAACCTACTTGAAAAATACAAAAATTCCCTCAAATGAAGCTTAAATTAATTGTGAACTAAGGTTATTTTAGTAAATTTATTGTGCTAAAAAATATAAAATCTCAAAAAGGCCCATCAAAACTAATAATATGATTTTTTTTGCTTTTAAGAGCAGTCTGAAAAGGAGAAAAAGATCCTTGTACCGAAACAAAACAAAAATGACAAATGAATTACATGGAAAAAATCATTTTACTCTTAATCTAAGTATAGATCTTGGCTGATTTGATAAGTCTAAAAATATCGATATACCGTTACAATCCAGAAGAAACTTTCTCTAGTGCTACAATAAATTTTCAAATATATATATATCCTTGCAACATGAAGGAACATAAAAATCAAACTTTTATCATTTACATTTACACCAACGAGCATCCAAAATCAAATTATATGTAGCAACCTCGAGAAAGAACATAATTTCCCTTTTGAAGTCAGGCAGGCTCCACCTTAAGATTTCATGTTACACTATCACCTTCCTCTTCTCCATTGCCACCAACAAAAACCAGACAAAGCCGCAACGCGTCTCCCACCACCAGCCAGCCAAGAAGGAAACCGGAAAAAAGAAAAAGGAGTGTGAAATATTCAGCGCACGTGTGGTTTATGTGATGCTATGCATGTGCTTGCAGGAAAACCCACCGCAATCTAAAGAGAAAAGTTGTCCACGGCTTGTACTCGGCAGTCGGCACCATTGTTTTAACCAGAAAAAAACTCGAAAAGTATAATATATTTATATTTATTTTATTTATGAAAGATAGAATAGTATTTTTAATTTAAAATATATATAATCTTTTTATATTTATATTAATTTGAGCACTTTATAATAAATAGATTAATAAAAATTTCAATCTCCTTTCTTTTTATGTTCGTATTTTTTTTGTTTTAATCTAAATTAATTTAACACTATATTATTGAATCGTTGAGTTAATTAATAGGTAGTTGAGTTAACTTAGGTTAATTATTTTTAAAAAGACTAAAATAAACCTACCCAAATCAATTATTTTTTATTTAATTTAAAACTGTGAATTTCTAGTAAAAATCTTTCGTGTTAGTGAAACCAAATTTAGCAACTATGCTTTACAAGTGAGGGCATAGATGTGGAGGAGGCCATTGCATGGGTCGCACCGTCCTTTACAGAGCCACCCTGTTTCTTCCACCATCTTTGACATGATGATCTGATGGTTCATGCACCTTGAATACTTGTTCCTCATCTTCATAATGCATAAAAAGTAATAATAAACATATAATAAATGCATTATATATAATATGTACAATATAGCATGATTTTTATTTATTTGCACATATAATTGAGGGCGGCACGTTGCTATAGGTGCAATTTTATTTGGACCTACACAGGTCTGTTCCATATCTTCAAAGATGTTAATTTCAGTGCCAAATTGAAGAAGGAATATTGAATGGGGTCCATAATATTCCATAGACATCCTTGGTTGGTTGGTAGCATTGTGCTATCGAAATTTCCACGTGAAATATACCTTTATTTGTTTTTCATTACTGGAATAATTTGTACTTGGAAATCAGGAAACACTTGTTTCTTATTTATTCAAAAATAAATATATTATTTGTGTGACCATAAACACCACGATATAGTCTTTAGATTATTTATTTTTTTTAATACCAACATTCTATATAAAATTAAGCAGAGCTAGGAGAGGCTAGAGGTAATCATTTTCGATTCGATTCGGTTTTTATTAAAAAAAAAACAATCAAACTGAATTTTTTTTAAAAAAAAACTAAAACCGGTTCAAACCGACAGGTTTCAGTTCGGTTTTTTAGAACAAAAACCGGTTCAAACCGGTTTGACTCAGTTTTTCCGGTTTGGCTCGGTTTTTTTGGGTTTTTTTCAGTTTGGGTTCGGTTCGGTTTTTTCGGTTTCAGGCTTATAAAACCGAAACCGAACCAAACCGGTCGGTTTTTTTAAAATTTTAATCAGTTTTTTTTTATGGTTCAGTTTTTTTGGTTATTTTTGTTTTGGTTTTCTCGGTTTAATTAGTTTTTTGGTTTTTTTACTCACCACTAGAAGAGTTTACGAGGGGCTCGAGCTCTTGAAACAAAAAAAAAATAAATAAATCTTGTTGACTCCTCCTTAAATAATTTAAAATTTTAGGGCTAAAACTGAGTAAGATTTAAATATTTTCCTCAACATGGCCCTTTAAGATATTCTCACATTACACTCAAGGTTAAAAAACTGAGATTTGTCACGTATTCATATCATAAGATTTTTTTGTTGATTTATATTTTGGTCCCTAAAATTTCTAGAGAATTTTACTTTGGTCCATTTATTTTACCCAAAGACTTTCAATGAAGGAGTTATTAATTTATAAGAATTGTAATAAAATATTTAGGATCAACCCATTGTGTCGGATTGAGATTTGATTTTTAAAAAATTAATTTTAAAAATACATTCCTCGCATCAGATCATTATATCTAGAAAAATTAATAGATCGTTATATTAAGAAGGTGAAAATAGATTGATCAAGATTTACGTAGTTTTCATTTGTACGAGAATGTAAGCCCTCATTTGACAGTAATGCCAAAACAGAGGGCGGTTAACATTTATTTTTTTTATATATATATTTAGATTATTTTGATGTGATAGTATTAAAAATAAAATAAAAAAAATATTATTTTAATATATTTTTAAATAAAAAATTAAAAGATAACTATTATTACATGTGAGATCAACAGTAGAATTCTTCAACTGGCACGTGATATATAGAAAAAGTCTTGGAAGTACTGTTGTACCAAGAGAAAGACCTTTTTTCAGAACATAAAAGCAGGAATTCCAAGGATCAAACACATGGTTGCAACGTAATTCCAAGGAAAACAACATCAATAACAACAGCAGCAGCAGCAGCTAGCACTCTGAAAGCAGTAGAAAGAAAAGCTTGGAAAAACAGAGAGCAATCTGATCCACACAATGACGACCACACCATGCAATTATCTCATTGAAGAAACATTATTACACGAGTCGGCACTCGACAATCAGAATCTTCCTTCGAGACCTGCATGTAATCTCTTAAGGTCCACACGCCACATCATTTCATTTCTCCTCAGTTAAGACATACATTTATAGAGAGACAAAAGCTGTGTTGTAAACATTGAAAAGCATTCCTCGTCGATTAGCCGACGACTAAAGCTAAAAGCTAAACATTTCTTTTTGTTTGGAAATAATTAAAATATTTTATTTTATTTTTTAAATTTTATTTTTGATATCGACATATCAAAACGAACAATCTAAAAACACTAAAATTTATTAATTTGAAATAAAAATTTTTTATTTTATTAAAAAAATATTTTTAAAACGTAAAAACAAACATGCTCTAAAAATATCAAAGATTATTAACGGTCATGAAATTTTTTTGTTTTTTCCTCCTCCTATCGGACAAAAACTACACTTTTCACCCGGATTGTCTAATGCTCCACAGGTCTTCCTAAAATAAAATAAAATAAAAAAATTCAAGATATATGTATAGACACACACACGCACTTGTGTTTATTTGATAACACCGCGTAGCTATGTTTGGAAATCTAAATATATAAATATATAACTACAGAAATTGAAATAAAATCACGCATGCATCTGCTGAGCCAGAAGGAAATTGAATAAACTTTGTTTCCTATTAATATAGTAGGAATATTCATGTTACTACAAACGAACTACCTTTGATATGTTTAGTCTGAAGTCATTTAATAATATTTTGAAAATTAAAGCTATGGTTTATGATTATAGCTAACGAGTATGAAATGGGGATGATAATATGGATAAAGTTAATTTTAATTTATCGCCTGAAGTGAATTTAGTTTTTCTTTTTAAAGTTTAATTCGATTGTGTCAAAGTCTCCTGAATCAACTAATAAAAACTATTTTCAGTCTTGACACTTTTTAAATTTGATCAAATAATATTTTTTTATAAATAATTTGAAGAAATAAAATCATGTACTTTCAATCAAAGCGTCTAAATAATGTCAAATACATCACTTATATTTAGAAATATAAATACAAAAATTATAAAAAATTGTAGAATGTATATATATTAATTTAAAAATTAATTCAAGCTATGATTAAGGGCCTGTTTGGTAGTGTGATTGCGGTTACTTTTCAAAGTATTTCAAATTAAAAGATTAATTACACCTATCTTTATGAGATTCTCATGGACATTAGATAAAAACCAAATGGGTTTTTATACAAACCACTTTCAATGAATTAGATTGTAACAAATATCTACATATTATTCTTAGTATAATCATACTAAAAAAATAAGAATCTCCATTATCATCATATGATAAAGATCTAGTGCATCAACAAACTTATGATAAGGGATATTTAATATGTTCTTCATGGTATATGAGATGTATCTCATATCACATATCATATAGGTTTCATTACATAGACTTTTATCAAATAATAGAGTACATAATGTAATTAAAATAAACTTAAAAGATAAAAAAATATCTTTGTAATTTTATCAAGTAATTGTATCATGTTTACACCCAAAAACTACTATATATTAGCTCATAGATCATAACACTTTCACATAACAATACAAAAGATTTAAAGTTATTTTATTTAGGATATTATACTTTTCAATTTTAAGGTTTTAGTTTTTTTCAATCTTTCTCATTCAATATTATTTTTACAAATTTTAAATTTTTTTATAATTTTTTATTTTTCTTCAATATAAAACTTATTAAGAAATCAATAAATTTTAATTTATATTTTATATTATAAACTAAAAATAATGTATATGATATTACTTGAACTTCTTAATTCGAATAAAAGATTTGATCACATCAAATTATTTTAAAAATTTTTATTTGATCAGATTTCAAAAGTTGAGGTACTAAAAATTTAGTAAGTTGGAGGGGATATCGACACTATTGAAACTTCAAAACTCAAGGAAATAAAATAGATTCTCCCCAAATCTCATAGGATAAATTGAAATTTACCCTAGTGGATAGATTAAGTTTCTAGTATATTCATATTCAGGTTTATATTGAAAATCAATATTTATATCATATTTATTGATTATCAAGTTAAAACTATGATCTATCGGTTTTAATATTCATTTAAATTTTTATTACATCAATATATTTATTATTTAATATAAAATAAAGCGAGTGTGTGCTTGCTTTTGGTCAAGTTTTGATCTGTTTAATTATTACATCATAATAGCATATATAATTACATCCTTTTCGTTCTCCATTACTTTCAGATAATCTGTTTAATTATTTAATCTAAATGATGAGGAGACACTATAATCGCAAAAAGTTAAAATCAAAATCGACAGAAAAAAGGGGTCAAAATTAGTCAAATGGCTTAAGCTCCACTCCAAAGGCATTTGATTTCCGAATAAAAAATAATTCATTGACAGCCGCAAACCTTGAAAAATGAAAAGCGTAAACTAACCCAAAAGTCTTTTTGATTCCCGCTTTCTGGCTTTGGGCCATAGACAACTATTTAGAGTTTAGGGATTCCAACATGGTAACAAATTAATAAAATAATAGAGTATAAAAAATAGTTAGGAAAAATAGAATAGTTTTGAAAGGTGCACAAGTGTCATAATTGACTTTCTCAAATTATAAAATTATTTGACACAAAATTTTAAAAAAAAAAAAAAAAAAAAATGAAGACACATTAAAACTCCAATGACTATACCATTGATATTATTGGAAAAATTTCAAATAGACAAGTCCAAAGATACTAAGTAAAGTCATCATCGATGATCGGAAGACGTCACATGAACGGCTCAAGGTAAGTGAGCCTCGATAGTTTTGGACGACTCATGTGGCCCACTCCATTCCTTGTTTGTGATATTTTTTGATGTCGTTGAATTCATCTTGTTCAGATCTTTCTAACAATATCGAAGGTGTCATCATCAGAACTTCGGTGTGCCTCCAATGTCATTTTTTCTTTTTTTCTTTGTTTTTTCTATCTTCTCTCTTCTTGTAATTTGTGAAGAGATAGAAGAGAGGAAAAAATAAAAATAAAATAAAATAAACTCGGAGGCACATCAAAGTTTCGATGATGATACTGTCAATACTGTTGAAAAGATATCGACAAGACGAATTTAACGACACCAAAAAATATCACAAACGCTTAATGGAGGGGATCACATGAGCCGTCCAAAAATGTTTGGACTCACTTGCGTTTGTGTCACTCGTGTAGCTCACTCCGATCATCGTTAATGATTTTTTGATATAATTACAACATCGTTTTCTTTTTCTTTTCCTTTGATATGTTTACATGATTGTTTTTTTTTTTTTGAATACTGTGTACAATAATCTTATAATCTAACTCTCTAAATATTTTTTATACTTTATTATTTTATCAATTTTTTTTTCCTAGGATGGAATCCCAAAGAACTCCTAGCATGTATTGCGAAGAAGCGTTGACTCTGGTAAATGGCGGTTCAACTGCACGTGCAGTGACCCGAGTATACCAGCAGCTCTGCTCACTGGTCAGTGTTTCCAGTGACATCACCGGCTTTGCTGGATCTATCGACCACCACAGTCTCACACTTCTCCATGTTTATAACTTCATGGGTCATCGTGGAATCCGTTTTTAATAAAAACATCATTGTGATTTTAAATTGAATAATTTTGTTACTAGAGTTGATCATTTAGATCTCATAAGTCGCATCATAGTCAACCTAAGTTTTTGTTAATTTTTACTTTAAAAAACATAGAAGAATATGTGATAGATTTTTTCTTAGTTTCAATTTCAGAAAAAAGAAAAATTGATTGAAAATTAGAATAATAATTAAAATAATATAAAATAAATTATGAACTCAATTTTCTGTTTCTTATATATATATATATATATATATATATATATCTTGATTTGGAAAATATTTTCTCATTTTTTTATTTACATTTAAATCTTTATTACTTTATTTTACAAAGCCAAAAAATGATTAAAAAGTTGCTGTTAATGTTTTATTCACTTATGCTGTGGTTGCTAATATTCTATGCATTCATCAAAACTTTTACGAAATATTAAATTAAAAATCCATGCATATATAAATAATAAACATTTACTCCATTAAATACATTTCATCTATAAATACATAATTTCCCCCTTCATTATTATTGCACTATCTTTAGATTTACAAGATCCAAATAATCACTATACTATTTGTTAATTAGTTTGTAACAAAAAAAAATTAATATTTTTCTTAAGTTTTAAATTAAAATAGAAACTTTTGCTAGTGTGAACAAATAAACTCTCTTTAGTTATGTTATTGGAATCTTCATAGCATTCTTTTCCTGTTTGGGGTGAAGTTTGGCAGGGAAGGTGATACAATTTGTTGCTGGTATCGCTTCCTATCTATCTTTTCTCTCCGCTTCCTTTGAAATTTACATTGTCAATTTTAAATTTTAGAGTTGTCATATTGATATTTTAATTTTAATTATTTAATATTTGATTTGGTAGAAATTATACTTTATAGTTTTTCAAGTTTGGTGCTTTTAATCTAATAATCCAGGTTATGGATTTGAAAAGTTGACGCGAATTGTATTTTTTATTTTTAAAAAAACTTATTTTATTTTTTTAATTTCATTAGTCAACATTATTTTCTTTTTTTAAAAAATAGGATGTGTGATTTCCTTTGTTTTCTTTTCTATCGAGCTATTCCATTCTCATACAATATGTTATGCATTATTTTTTTTGATTTGGTTCTTATTCTTTTGATTTTTTTTTTGTTTTTTTTTACCCTTTAAGCAATTTTTATTTGTCTTCAATTTCATCATTCAATCCAAATTAATGGTATATTTATTTTTCAATTTGATCCTTATTTTTCTTATTTATAATTTTTTTATTTGCTCTTTTATAAAAAATTTATTTGTCTTCAATTTCATCATTCAATCCAAATTAATTGTATACTTTTTTTTTTCAATTTGATCCTTACTCTTTTTATTTATAATTTTTTTTCTTTGCTCTTTTGTAAAATTTTTATTTATCTCCAATTCTGAATTTGTGATTTATTATTTTTTCAATTTAGTCCTTACTCTTCTGATTGTTTTTTTTTCCTTTTGTTAAATTGATTCTTTTTTTCATTTTCACCGTTCAATAAAAAATTTGTAGTTATGCTCTAATTTATTTTTTTATTTTATTTTTTATTCTTATTTTTTTATCCTTATTTTTTGTTTTGGATTCTTTTGTATAATTATTTTTTTTTCAATTTCATCCTTCACATTTGTTTAGTTAGGGATGGAACTTCGTAGTTTTTCAAGGTATGATGCTTCTAACCTAATAACTCTAGTCAAGGGTTGACCATGATTGACATCTTTTTTTTAAATATAACATTTTTTTTTATTTCATCATTAAATATTTTTTTTATTTTAGAAAAGAGATCCTTTATTTTTTTTTATCGGGATATTTAAATCTCATGACCTGGGTTGCGGGTTTGGAGGGTTAAATCAAGTATGATTTCTTCTTATTGCTCGTGTTATAAGTTTATCATGCTAACTTGATTTGATTTGGATCATATTTTTTTTTATTTGTTTTTGCTCAATTTTATCCTTTCATTTTAATTGATTAAAAATTAAGCTGTATTATTTTTACTCTTTTTGAAAAAAGATTATTTTTCCTAAGTTATCGTGATTGCTTTTTCGTTTCTAAAGTGTTCAATTTACTATCATCACGAGCCCACCTCTAAGTACTTATCGCAAAGTCAAATGAGCTTTGTAGCTCAATTACTTCTAACATGCTCCTTGTTTCAAAGAAAATCGACCTATAAATGCAATTCCGCGAAAATATTCTTACAACTGTCGTTTCTTCCCTTAGATCCATTTAATACAATACGAAAACTGTTCCTGTTATCGTCTTTTTCTCTAGAAAATTAAATCAATTATATGCACCGTTTTGATGCTGGAGCCTGGAGGGGAAGGGAGAAGTAACTGTTATTGTGAGCATTTTGTCAGTCATGGCCCAAGATGATGTAGGGTTTTTGCAATATAAGCTGTACGTGCCCTAAAGGGCATGGAGGTTCTCATCTCTTTCGGCTCAGAGAATCAACCATTGCCCTCTCTTGAAAGATATGGTGCCGAGGCCGCTGGGGTCTGGAAATTATAATCATATCCCAACAACCTTTGATCCGAAAGCTGTATATCATGACAACTAATATTATATTTTTATTCTAAAGTAAAGAGGTATTATTAAATAATTAATATTAATCTCATGTTAATCAAGACTTAATTCTTCCTCCAAATGATATTATTAAAGACTCATTATTTAAATCTGTTTAATGTATTTAAGAAAAAAATAATATTTTTTCTCAAATGCTAACCCTAATACTTGAAAGAGAACTTACTCTTTTTTTCAATACTTGTACTATTGGGCTAATAAGATGCAAATCCGATATATACATGTGTGTGTATATTTTACAAAGAAATCCGGCAGAATTTTCTCTAAATTTTCATTACTAAGTTATAAACTCAATAATTTTTACAACTTACAAAAAATAAATTCAACATCGTCTCACCATCCGAGACTTCTTTATTTATATTAAACATTTAAACCCAACCATAAGAACAACTTATTCTTTTTCTTCAATATTCACTCAAATAAATTGAATAATAAGACAATTAAATTAATTACAACATAAATCAAGACACAAGTTCATTTTAAGTAAAAGTAAATCTAAAAAGGAGTACAATATAATTATAGACATGCTTTAAAAAAACTGCATTAGATATATCATTCATATTTAACTTAGATATATACATGTTTTTGGATACAAAATTACTTTACGAAGCAAAATATTCATTTCTTCCATTCACATCATTTGACTAAACAAACAAAAACAAAATACAAATTCATGCTCAGGTACTTGAAAATTTATTTAATATTAAATACAATCAACTTTATACATATAATTGTTTTTTCTCATAAAATATATATTAGTTTTATTACATCTTTAATTTTTATTATTTATCTGATATTAATTTATAATTATAACAACATCAAACATATTTATTTCGAAAATTTACAGTAGCGCGTGACATACCATCTCGACATTACTACTCGGAGAAAGTGGCAAACTCAGGAAAGCAGATAGATGCCAAACGCTTAAGCTGTAATTTTCGAGTAAATTCTATTTACAATTAAGGGTCGACTTTCTAATTAAAGGTGCACGTGTGAGTGATTAAATTTCTAGATGACAGACCTTTTTTTTTTCCTACTTAATCTCAGAAATAAAAATAAAAATAAAAATTATTGCTTGATTCAAGGTATCCCAATTTCCAACCACATAAATAGCTAGTATTATATAGGAATACAAATATTTTTTTATATATTAAAGTATCTAAATAAGAATACAAATGAGGTAAGCACAGAAACGGGGTCCCTCGGTTTTCTATGTTCCACATCCTTACACAGCTGTGCAATGGGTCACCATTGTTTGACTTCCATTTCAAAAAAAAAAAAAAAATTTCAAGTATTATATATATAATATTTTTTTAATTATTATTAATATGAGTGTTTGAGTTAGCTTACGCGCATCTCGACTAATCTCATAGATTCTAAAATTATAAAATTAACGATCATATAAATCTCCATTAACTATTATATTAACAATCACAGGACTCGAATCGAATCGAGAAGATGACGAAGCCAATGGGTTTTGGGAAATCAAACATTGCAATCCTAATGTTAAGTTTAGGGTTTTTGTGTTTGTTCTATCGAACTATTGCCTACCAAACCCTAGGTCAGTTTCCACATAATCTTGGGTCGGAACTGAGAAAGAAACAAAAGTCATCAACCCCATCAAGATTTTGTGAGCTAGATTTTGAGCATGTAGGGATGCTTTAATTATGTTATAAGTACAAGAATTGCTGTGGGGTTTTATTTTTTTATTCATTCCGATAAAAAGTTATAAAATAATAAAAGGAACGGAAGATAGATGAGAATTCAACCATCCAACATTTTTTATTCTAAGTCTTTTCTCCTGTGGTTAAAATTTTAGTACTAAAAAAAAAAATATTTTAACTTGTTTTCACCTCAAAAATATAAATATAATAGGAATATTTATAAACCTATTGTTAAGTCAAAAACACTTTCTAATCACTCTAAAAATAAAAATTAAAAAAATAAAACAACAAACACTTTATAAACCATGATCTCCTTTTCCAATCTGGTTAAAAAACAATGATATTTTAATTAAACTTTTCTTGAAAAAACAAACTTATTAACACTAAAATTTATATTTTTGGTGTCGAAATATGATCATTCGAACACTTTTTTTCTTTTCAATATTATTTAGTTATTTTTCCTCTCCTCTCTCTCTCTCTCAACATTGAGGAATTGAGATGTAAGAAGAAATAAAGTTTAAAACCGAGCAGTTAAATGCTAAAACAACAAAATTAAAACTGAGAGACCAAGTCAAAATTAATATGGGATCTATTTTGTTTTTTTATTAAGATTGGTTGTTGTTATTTTAATTTTTTTTAACCACATCCCAAGATTTTATTTTGCAAAATTTCATATATGCAAGAGTACACAGAACGATATGCAAGGATTTCGACACATAAAACCATGCTAGTATAAGTTCAAAGGATGAGATTGCACTGCAGTGAATAATGGATCTAGGGCTAGAGAAACAATCCACGGTGCACAATTCCCCCCCCCCCCCCCCCCCCCCCCGATAAGAGGACACAACACGTTAGTTCTTTTAATTCCATGTCCTCTAGTTCATTTTGTGAGTGTACTGTAATATTTATAACTATAGTGTGCGTGAGCGTGTTTTCACTCAATATATATATATATATATATATTGCCCGGAACTTTCAACAAGCTTTCCAGAAATGGTTTGACAGGCCAACCAGATCTCCGGAAATGGCTCAACAAAAATGATGTCATGGTAGTTTGAAATGAAGATGGCAGCTCCTTTTTGCACAAGAAGCTACCATGAAGGTAACAAATTACTAACCTGTGTTAGGAAATGGTTCAGTTCCATTCATCAACATTTGGAACTGAAAAAGAAACACAATTAACCGACCAGATGAACCGATAACTGCTCAATTATTGGCGATTGTTACGTCTTGTCCAAAGCTACATCTACTTCTTGTAAGGAATCCCTCTGATTCTTGCCCAGGATTATTGCCAAAAATTCCAGCTGGATTTTAAGTTGAATTAACATTTTTCAGGGTTTTTTTTATTGAAAATATATTAAAATAATATTTTTTATTTTTAAAATTTTAAATAATTATCTTAATCCAATAACTTAAATTATTAGTTAAATTCCGACGATATAATTTTTATTATTTTTTAATCTAAAATATCACGCGGTATATGAAAACACTTTTAATATTTTTTCGAAAACAAGCAAGAACAAACAAATGGTTTTTTACGACATTAGAACCCAACTTAATTATAAACTCCATATACATAAGTAGAGAGAGTTTAGCGATTATGAATTTGGAAAGTGTCTTCAGTGAAGTGCTAGATTCGAGCCTGAGTTTATTTATGTCAAGGAAGAGGGGCTGCCGCCTCTGCCTTTATTTCCCAAGGCTCCAAATTAATACTTTTCGATAAATAAACAAATAAAAGTTCATAAAATGTCTTGATTCGCCATAGAAAATGTCCGTAAACAAATCAAATGTATAGTGCCGTAATTATTTAAATTTTTTTCGCAAGCCTTTAAGGTCAGAAACAGTGCTCGTTATAAGAACATCAATGGAGGCCTACCACACAGTGACGAATGAAATACTAACAACCACGACGACTCTTAAGATTCTATTATTGTAGAAGATTTCCAGTTATACATAGTCGTCTGTCGAGCTGAAATCCACAATTTCTCATTAAATTAAATGGATAAAATAATTGATGAAAATTGAAACATACACGCAGAGAATTTTAAGCGTAAATGATCCACGTAACAAGGACACCATGACCCATACAAATATGGTGGTTGGAAGGCAATTGTCACAGGAATCCCATCTAACAAACAATAGAATAGACTTGTATTATCAAGTGGAAAAAAAAAATATCTAATTGGTTCAGAAAATTATTTTCTTTGATTCTTTTTCTTGGGGTAAGAAGCATGTGTAGCTGGAGAATTTATTTGTTTTTTTTTTTTGGCCTAGAGTATATATAACCTGTCACATCTAGTGCCAATAATACAATATGCCATGGCCAAACTGGGAAAACTATAGTTTAGTGTGGGTCAATATTAATACTGAGCCAAGTGACCTCTTCCTCCGTTCCTCATACACTGATGTACATGATGTTCAAAAGAAAAAAGAGAAGAAGAAAAAAAAGGACCCTTTATACTATACTATATATACTATATTATATTGTCATACTATACTACAAAACTTGGGAATGTGAGGCTGTGTACAGTTTTTAATTCAACCATTTTTTTTTCTATCCCCCTCCTCTTTTTTCTTTTGATATTGCCCTTTTATTTTCTTTAAATTCATCCTCCCATGGTTTAAAATCTAATATTTTTTTTTTAAATTACATGCTTTCAAAAAATATCTCGGTATTAAATTAATACTTACTTTTGCAAAATTTGATTTTTTTTATTTTATTAGTTAAGAAATTGAAAAAAGGAGATTGGATTTAACATAGAAACAAAAAAATACATTTTTTACTTTTATTTTTACGATTCATGGGGTGTGAAAAACTATTGTTTCGTATCTAAAATCTCTATCTTTTTATTTTTAATCATATTGTTTTAAGGTTTCATGTTTCAATACTAAATTTTATTTGTTTTACATTTTAATTCTTAGAATCTGAGAGAAAACAAGGTCGCTAAAAATAAAAGAGGAAAAGTGGTCGATGAACAATATTTTAGCTATCAAAAAAACTAATTTTAATGTTAATAAGTTTGTCTTGGAGAGAATGATTTAACAAAGATGGTGTTTCCTTATGAAGATGTCATAAAACTTAGATTAGGATTTGTATTTTTTTTTATTATTATTTAGTTGCATTTTGGTTTTGTAGAGTCATTGTTCAAATGGATTTGTTGAGGTTACTAGAATATTTTTTTGAATGTTTTTAGATGAAATATAAGTCAAAATTAGGTTTTTGGAGTAAGAAAATATAAACCCTAAATTTCTAATTATTTTCAAAAATTAACCAGAAAACAACACATCATCCATCTAAAACAGATGATATTTCATTTGTTATATATTAAAAAAAACTAGGAGGCATATAGCATATCATTCATCCGTTGAAAAAAAAAATTTCTTCATAATTTTATTTATTATCCTTTTAATAAATATTTATTATTATATAATTAAATAAAAAAAATAGAAAAGACGCTCAAGCATCAAGTATCAGTGCTAGTATATTATTGTCTTCCTACCATACCAAATCATTTAATCTCTTGTATTAACCAAATGGTATTTCATGTTTTTTTTTTTTTTTGCGCTACCATTGCGTATTGTATTGAAGAACTTAGGCTAATATATTGTCTTCCTGCCATACCAAATCATTTAAGATTCAGATCTATTTATTTGCTGAAAAGTATTTTTTTTAAAAAAGTGAATTTTGAAAAAGTAAATTCCAGAAAAGTTAATTATTTTTTGATGTGTTGGTAGTGTAATGGAAAATAAATTGAAAAATATTTTCTAGTGTTTGGTTATCTCATGGAAAATGAGCTGGAAAAAAAATTACTGATATTTTATTTTTCTCAAGTTTATTAAAATAATGAGGAACAAATCTTACAAATTAAAAAGTTGAATGAGAATGAAATTGAAAAAAAAATATAATTTCATAAATTATCTCAAATAAAATAAATAATAATCAAAATAATAGAGATCAAATTTAAAAAAAAAAAGATGAAGAAATTAAAATAATAATAATTAACATTTCATAAATTATTTCAAATAAAATAAGTAACAATCAAAAGAATGAGGACCAAATTTGATAGATAAAAAATTTCAATAAAAAAATGATAAGGAAAAAGCAAATAATAATTATAAAAATGAGGACCAAAGTTAATATAAAAATTAAATTTTAAGAGATGATATTGAAAAATAAATATTCAAAACAAAATATATGTAGCAATCAAAAGTTTGAGGACCAAATTTGATATAATCAGCAAATAATATGATATTTTTAAATTTTTCACAACTTTCGGAAAGTGTTTTCCGTCCAAATTTTATAGGAAAACACTTTCCTGGAAACTAAGCCAAATTTTCCTTTGACTGGAAAATGTTTTCCGTTGACCAACTTTTCTAATGGCAAACAAACACAGGAAAGTTTAAAAAGTAGTTTCCCGAAAAGTAAATTCCGAGAAACAAACATAACATGAAATAAAAAAAATTTTATGAAATATTATTAATTGGTATTTCATGTTCATACCTATCTCGACAAAGGGTTTTGTAAGAGTTTTTCAACTATCAATACTGTTTAAATTAAAGAATTCATCATCATAAATAAAATCATTAACATGAAATTTCTAAAATCACATTCATTTAAGGAGTTTTATTTTTTAAAATATTTGCTAAAATGTAGCTATTGCATTTCCTAACTTGATACATGCATTCATTAAAATTAGAATTTTATTATTGCTGTGCTTTGATGAAGAAACTCATTGACTTTCACTCAAATTCCAATACATGAATTTGCTATCACTTTTAAAATTGCTTTTTTTTTTCCCAAATAAATAGAATATTTAGCATTTTTTTTTCAAGTACACGAGTTTTAAAGTTGTTTGGACCAAATTAAATGCTCGAGGATAAAATTAATAAATTTAATTAAAATTTTTTTTTTAAAGAAAAGCTAAATTTAATAAAGACTAGAAAAGAAAAATTGAGACAACCCTTGTTATTTCAAAAAGAAAGATAAATCTCATAGAAAGTAAATAAAAAGAATGTTGGAGAATGAAATTGCAAAAAAAAAAAAAAACCGTAGAAAAAAGAAAAAATCAAGCAAGCCCGATTGAACCTTGTAAACCCGAGCTAAACTCTCAAATTTGCAATCTGTTAAATTCTCGACCCAGGCTCAACCCAAAATCTCAACACCCAAAGTATCAAAAGTTGGAGGATGAAGTCAATTAATTTAATTTAATTTTAAAACATAATCCTTTTAAAAAAAGCTAAATTTAACAAAGACAAAAAAAAAAAGAGGCAACTTGTGTTATTTTAAAAACAACTAAAAAATCACATAAAAAGTGAATAAGAAAATAAAAAAAAATATTGGAGGATGAAAAAACAAGTGAAAGAAAACCAACGAAGCTCATTTCAACTTCTTAAACTAAGGTTAATCTCTTAAACTTGCCACCAGTTAAATTCTAAACTCAAACTCAACTAAAAAGTTAAATATCCGATCAATTAAATGTTGGAAAATAAAATAATAAAAAAAACCAATCTAAAAAAATATTGCAAGGTAAAAAAATAGCAATAATAATAATAAAAAGATTAGATTTGATAGGAAAAAAAACTCAAGAAGATGAAATTGTAAAAAAAAAAAACAATTTCAAAAATCATCTAAAATAAAACAAGTAGTAATTATAAGAATGAGAATCAAATCTGATAGATAAAAAAAAATTATTAAGGATGAAATTGAAAAAAACCCTCAATTTCATAAATTATTGTAAATAAAAAAATTATAATGAAGAGGTTAGGGATGAAATTTTAAGGACAACAAATCTCAAGAACTAATTTGATTTTTTTCAAAAGCTAGCATGAAAATTAAATAAAAATAAATATATATTAAATAAAAGACTAGATATTACATACGCCAAACTAGCAACAATTGAGCCACACACTACGTGTACTTGGATTGAACGGTGAGACGTTTCGGCGCACGCGCTGTCATAACCCAGCTGACATTGTTCAGGCGCTTCCCATTTTGTTTATTTTGCCTATTTATGAAATTCCTTTTGGAGAAACCTCTAAAACAAAGCTAAATAGTTTTGCGTGGAAAATGATGAATGAAAACTGAGTTCTTTTTAGGTTTTGTCTTTTAGCTCTTTGTTATAATTAGGTTCAAAAAGTATGGCCACCAAGACAGAGAAAGAGACTTTAACAGTTTATATTTCGGTGTTAACATGCTGTTTTGACCACTCAACGCAGCTAGCTGCAAATTTCAGGATTGAAGGGACTTGTATCAGTATCATCCACAGATGACAGATAATAACGCAAGCAAGTGAGGATTCTCAGTGACACACTCATCCCTGTTGAGGTGGGAACAATCAGTTTATAGTTTATTAGTATTTTAAATCAGAAAAAACAGAGTTCCTCCATTATTGAAACAAAACACAAGTCCAAGGAGTAATACGTCGTTAAATTAATTCGAACACAACCTAACTTGATTAGCAAAGATAAGTATTTTGGCTGGGGGGAGCTGCGGGAGGGCTTTCACCACAATATCGAACTCTCCAAAAAGAAATAGAAGAAAAAAGCAGGGGTAATTTCACTAGTGTACACTAATTAATGCTCCCACAATGAAGTCTCAAAAGCTCCAGTAGTCGTAATCACATTACTTTCTGGAATTATTGACAAATACTGATCGCTAAAATACCCAGTACCCACAGCACCGTAGTCCTCACAATACCAGGACTGGTTAATATTGTACGGCCACGAGTCACCAAGCAAAACAAACTCAGGAAATTCCTCGAGATTTGTTTCCAGACTCGGCAACTCAACTATCTCGCTCAGTTCTTCAGGAGTCGCCACGTCACTTGGTGATGATGTCACCTCTGCTGTTGACGATGAGGACGGGGAGGAGGAGGACTGTGTCACTAGCGAGGATGATGACCGGTTATTATTACTCGCCGTAGAGTCGTTGCTGTTACTGTTATTTTCATCGTCGCAGACTTTGGTGGGAGCCGAAGGAACAATGTTGAAGTCCATAGAAGCGGCTTTTGCGGCGGCAGCTTGGACATCACGTGGAGAGTTAGAAGCGGGTCGTGGCAGAGACCCGGCAAGTTTGGGGAAATTGAGGATGGCTGAGTTGCCTTTAATGCTCAAGGCTGCCACGTCATGGGCACGTGCTGCCATCTCTGGGGTGGAAAAGGTGCCTAGCCAGATCCGATTCTTCTTTCTGGGCTCCCGGATCTCCGACACCCATTTTCCCCATGTCCGCATTCGGACCCCCCTGAATACCGGGTGCTTGCTGTTGCTGTTGCTGTTGCTGCTGGTGCTGGTGCTTTCTCTTGGCCTCTTTGGTTTTCTTGGGTTTTCTTCCGGGTCGGGTTTAGACACCGGGTTTGGTGATAATCCTGATGAAGATGAGGAAGACAGGGCTTGCAAGGAGGAGGAGTAAGTGCTTGTGGAGTCTGTGTCGGAGTTGGAGTTTGATACCGGCGAAACAGTCATGTTTTTGGTGATCAAGTCACTCAATGTGCTTGTGGTTTTCTTTTGTTAAGAACAAGCTCTTAAGCACCTAACTAGCGGGGAGTGATTTTTTATGCTGAGAAGGAAATGCACAACGAAAGGTTGGTTTCTCTTTATATAGAGGAAGGATGGTGTTGTTACTGTTGTAGAGGAGAGAGAGTGATGCCGTGTACAGCATATAGAAAAAAAAAACAAATTAAGGTTTTTTATACTCTAAAATTATATATATAAAAAACCCAATTTATTCTAAATGTTAAAACTTTTTAACTATTTTAAAAAATAACATGGAATTCATTTAAATAGCTGAACCAACCTAGCCAGCTAACACCAAATCAAGTAAAGCTTTAAAAAATAAGTAAGAAATATGAAAATAACAAGAAAAACAAATCAAATTCTAAAATAAAAAAGTTTCGAATCCATTATACGTATAAAAACAAACTCAGCAAGCATTAACTTACCAGATTTATTACAAACTAGATCTCTATATAACATGTTGTTAAAATCTACTCAACAATCAAGTTAAAAACAATGCAACTATTTGGGGTAATTAAATTAGTTAGATTTTGAATTTATTTTTTAATAATTATAAATTTAAGTTTTTTCAGGATTATTCAAAACTTACATGTTCGTTAATTTTAAAATCTATTATATTAATTAAAATACACGTAAAAAAGTTAGTATAAATACTCACATTAAAAAAAAAAAAAACTAGCTTCCCTTCATATCAGTTGTTACACTTTCGGCATAAAATAGAAATAGGAAGAATCTGGGGGCTTGGAAGAGAAAAGGAAGGGGTACGGGACAGGTTCACAAACAACGAGGGGTAACGTGGAGAGGCTATAAGGCGAGGGACCCCACAAAGTGACATTTTCTCTTATATCTAATGTCTTGTCCTAAACCAGAAAGTGGTAACATCGGCCTCAGGTGAGCTTGGACCGCAGGGTGGTAAGAACAGCACAGGTTCATCGTTGTTAAATCCATCTATTTAAATACAAAATCAGTATCTTGCAGCTACATGATACGATATATATATATATATATATATATATATATATATATATATATATATATTGACATTCCACCTTTTTCATATAAATACAAGAATGTTTTCTTTATTTTTTCCTTATCTCCAACGCATGCAAACTCTTATGGAAGGGAGAGAGGAGGATGGGAATGACAGAGGAGTGGTGGTGGAGGGGGAGGAGGCGACCCCTAGAGGGTGTGGCAAGGAGAGGGATCACAACGAACAGCTGGCATACCCGTTCCGTGGAACTAAGAATTTTCCGTTATAAAAAATGGGCTATCTAGGCTCCACTGTAGTTAATACAATTTCCTTTTATTTCACCTATAATCGTAATTATTACTGCTGCTGCTGCTGCTGCTCCTCCTTTTCTTCTACGGAGCAACATTTACATGCTAGCTGACTAGTATTTGAGAACCTTACACCCGCTTTCCTTTCCTGCGTATTAATTTGTGCCAGTTCAGGCTCTCCTTGGCTTTGTCCCACACAACAAATATAGATCTTCGAAATAAAAAAAATTATATATATATGGAAAATAGAGTTGACACATGGTCTTTAGAAAGACTAAAAATTAAGAAATATGGATTGATTTAAATATATAAAGTACTAAAAATTAAGAAATATGGATTGATTTAAATATATAAAGTAAGAGGTTGATTATGTCTAAGAAAAGAAAAGATAAAAATCACAATTACCATATTATTTCTTAGAAAAAGTTATTTTAGCTATATGTTTCTTTTAAATTCATTTCACACGTGACATTACTTGCCTGAATTATTTTTGTGCTTATTCACAAGTTATTTATTCTTAATGGAAGTTTGTCTAGTTGAAGTCAGGTCCTGAATAAGAAGTCTTGAATCTTAATGATTTTTTAGTTTCTGTTATTTATTTATGTTTCTTGACTTTTATTTATTTATTTTTACAAAACATAAGTTGATAAGAATACTAAGCCCAATCTACGTTGGTCGCTACTCTAATAAGACTTGTTAACTTATTATTGATCTCGTTTTTTGCTTAAAAGCATTGCACTAGACCTACAATGTTCCTAAAACTAAGAGACATGTCAATCTAACCGTTAAAGTCCAAGTTTAATGAGGACATGGTGTTAACTTGATCAAAACTCGTAAACTCATTATTGAACTCATTTTAAGGTTAAAAACTTCGTGATAGACCTACGTTGGTTCCTAAAAACTAGGAGCACATTGACCTAACTATTAAAATCCAAGCTTAATAAGAAAAAAATGATACTAACTCGATAAAAACTCACCTAACATAGTTTGTTAATTTTCTCATTTCAATAGCAAATCGCTTCGATTGATATGTATTGATCTTGTCTGAAGTAATTTGTTCGGACTAGCAAATAACTTTTTATCATGAGTTCATAACTTTTGAACCTAAAATGCATCATTATTCATAATATATATATATATATATATATATATATATATATATATATATATGATTTACAAAAAACTAAAGGGTTCCTCACTTTGTTTTATTTTTTTAATTGTGGTCATTAAGGATAGGTTGTCTCTTTCTATTTAGATGATATATTCTGGATCATGATTGCCAACTTAAGCATTTTTTTAGCAGATCTATCATTTCACTCCCTAATATGATGGAATGAGATGTCAAATGTTTATTTTAAATAAACATCGAGTTATCAATATGCAATTCAATTTTCATTAAAGAAATGCGACATATGCATTTATAAGGGAGATTTTTTATAAATCCATGCAAGTTTTCTATAAAGTTATCTTGGTAAGACCTATTAGCTTATCAACTGTATTAATAAAAGATCATTTAATGTGTGATTGGGAGGATTTATTAGCAGCTTTTAAGAATAAGCAAGAAAAATAGATAATTGTGATAAAAAAACAAGAACAAGGAACATACAAAGAGATATTCAGATTGAATTTTCAATTGTATTATTTTGGATGAATTTATGCATAACACTTATTTACAACATTAGATTTTATAGGTCCAAGGAGATCACACTCATCCATATTAGGCAAAATGAGTGCTTCGAAAGAAAAGGCTTTCTTTACCATATAAGAGTCTTTATAGTTGGGTGCTCATTTGTTTATGTTTTCCCTTAGTATTGGAAGAGTCATTTTTATAAGTCACATTCTTTTAATTCTTTAAAGCAAGTTTTCTTATCATATGCCTTAGTTGTCCTATTTTGATATAAGAGACTATGATTAAAGAAGATTAACCTTTTCTCATTAATTATATTTAGTTGTTTATAATATAACTTGGCCTATTCTTAGTCTTATAACTCTATTTCCATCAACACTCTCAAAGAAGTGATTTTGATCTATATTACCATCACGACTTTCATTCCTTAAACCAATTAATATATATTTATACTTATAGATGTCTTTCTTGTCTTGCAATAAGCATAAAATGGTATATAAAAGCATTTCATGCTAGTCTATATAAGTAACAACCAACTTTTATATGATTCTCTTGAAACTTTTGTTAGTTGCCTTTACAACACCATTCATTTTTGCCCTGTATAGGAAGGAGTTTAAATGGCTAATCTTCCACCTCTTACGAAGTTCAACCATAAGTTTTTCATTGAGGTTTTGAGCATTATTTATTATCAATATCTTTAGTGAATCATGCTGACATATTAGGCATTCCTTAATAAATCATCAAAATATTTTTTAGGTTATATAAATATAATAAAATGCTTCTACCCATTTGGTAAAGTTATTGATCGCTACTAGAATGAAGCAATGTCTTTTTGCTTTCCTTATTATTGATTGGATTGATAACATCCATTCTTCATATAGAAAATGGCCAAGGAGATAACCATGTTGAAAAAAAGCTTTGAAGGATTATTGATCTTGTGACTGCACACTCGACATTTATAACACTTCCAGATATATTCAATGCAATTATTTTCCATAGTCATCCAAAAGTACCATGATTGCTATATTTGTTTGGTCATTAAATGCCCAATTGCATGTGTGTAACATAAATTCCTTTGTGGACTTCTTGTATAGCTTTCTTAGCTTTTGTTGAGTTTTGACATTATAGTAGAGTACCATTAAAAACTCTTTTATATAGGATTTCTCCATCTAAGTATAATCCATTGACATTATTTTTAAAGGTTTCCCATCCATTTTGGATGCCCCTGGTGACTATTTTGGCATTTGATAAACTATTTAACATTATAATACCATATCTTTCATCTACTTCCCCTATAAATAAGAAACAATCAACTTCTAATTTTAATTCAAATAGGTTGTGCTTTGATCCCACAGTCGATTTTAGCCATGAAAATTAAAATTGCTAGAGCATCTGCAAACCGATTCTTATTTTGGCTTAGGTGTGTGAATTCGATCTTGTCGAACTCACCTGTGAGCTTGGTGAGGTATTCCTAATAAGGCTTTAATTTATAATTTGTAGTCTTCCACTCCCTTTTTACTTGATGAATTATCAACATTAAATCACTATATATGTCAACTTCCTTGACTTGTATTTCCAGAACAACCTCTAAAGTATGGATACAAGCCTTATACTTTGTCATATTGTTGGTACATTCAAATTATAGCTTAATAAAGATGAGGTATTGTATCTCATTTCGAAAAATTATCACTATCCCAACATCATTCATTAAGACATTCGAAGAATTCATAATACACCATTCATCCTTTGTATCATTCATTTTTATTTCTGTTATCATGATATCCTCGTTTGGTAAATTAAAGTTTAGAGGCTCATAGTCATTAATGATGTCGCACCCTAGCGGCGGAGCGTGGCGTCGCGGCGATCATCGATTGATTTCGGGGTCTTTGTTTTTTATTGTGAATAAGAGAGTCGCCACCTAGTATTATGGTCACTAGGAAACCTAACTGGTCTTTCAGAGATTCTAAGGCAAGGGACTGGTTGCGTAAAGGGAAGGTATTAGCACCCTAGTACACCCTATCTAAGATAAGTTGCTTGGTGTTTGGTTTGCCTTATAATTTTTATGGTGTTGGTGTTTTCCTAGGATACGTTTTGCTATGATGAATGGATTTGGGCTGAAAGTTTAAAAAGAAATAACCCTTGGTCAATGTGGATCACACTCTTAGATATGTCTACAAAGTACCAAGGAGAACCAATGCAGATCTCTTGAAATCTGTGTTTGATTCAGATTAAATTTATTAAGATAGAAATCCAAGGAGATTCAATGTACTTTAAAAGCACATTTTTCTCTTGGTATTTCAAGTGTTCGCGACTTGTAAATCACAAGGACGAGGAACAAAAATTTAGAAATCTAAGGAAATTTAGAGCGCTTTAAAAGCCTCATTTTGCCTTAGTATTTCATACTTTCACGGCTCTAAACCGTGGAGTCAAAAATTGAAATGTCCTTGATTATAATCAAGGCTTCTTTCAAGGTTGTATGATGACATATTATTCCTAGAAAATTATTTTGGATATGTACCACTGAAGGTTCTTTTATCCAAATATTAACAGTGAATAATAACAAGTTATTCCCAATAATATTTTGGATATTCATCCCTTTGGGATTTCTTTATCCAAACATTAATGGTGAATAATAGATGAATTCCCTCCAAAATAAGATTTTCGTATTTTTTTGAAATATTGGCCAATACCATTTGGAGTTTTACAAACATGTTGTAAAATCCAGCAATGCAAGAAAATAATTTTTTTATTGTGTTTAAGAAATCCATGCGAAAACACATTTTCAAAACTTCAAATATTTGTTTTTTTTTTAAAGAGAAAATTCAAAATATGTTAGGGTATTGGCCGTATGCAACACACAAGAAAACATTTTTTATGCAACACACAAGAAAACATTTTTTTTGTTTTTCAGACATATATATATATTTGCAACATTTCATGGAAAAAACCGGGTATTTTAATACCAGATTTGTATTTCCACAATATAAAAAAAATAACAAACCATAAACTAAATACACGAGAAAACCAACGATATTACTCGTTTTTTTTTGGGCTGGGTCTAGCTCGGCCCATGTGGCTGGGCTGAACCCAGCAGGCCTAGCCAGGTCATTGGCCCAAACCAGTGACCCGGCTGGGCACTATTGCAGATTGCATGCGTGAATTACTCACACATGCACTGCACAATGCGAAGGTAATTAATTTACCTTCGCATAGTGCCCAAATGCTTTAGTAAATGCAAAACAAGAACAGGGAAAGAAAGACTTACCTGGCGAGGCAGCGGCTGGAGGCGAAGTGGAGGAAGACGACTGATTGCTGCTCACGAAGGACGCCCCTGCTCGTTGTTCACGGTGGAGCAAGGCTTGCAGGCTGTTGTCACTGCCTGTTTCAGGCGCGGTTGCAGACGAAACGGGATATGGTGGCCCGCTGGCTGGTCGATATTTCTCCTTTGTTTCTCGTGTTGCTGGAAGGGAAGGATGGCTTCTGCTGATTCTGCTACTGCGGCTGAGGAAAGGTGTGGCTTCTGCTGGTTCCATCTTGTTTTGAATGTTATCAGGCGGGGCTGAGCTGAGGGAGAAAAAGGGATGAATGGAGAGCCGTTTCTGGGGGGCTGTGTGGGCTGTGTTGACAGAGAGGGAAAGCCTGTAAATAGTGTTTACGGTGGTTGCAGGCTGGGGGAGTGAGGTCTGGCGAAGGGGCTGTAACCGATAGAGAGAGATGAGGAGGTGGTGGCTAGATGCTCTAAGTCGGCTGAAACAGGGGAATAGAGGCTTGTGTCCGGGTGTCTGTGGAGAATAGCAGGTGAGTGAGGAGGTTGAAGGTTCACTTATATAGAAAATCTCTACACGTGCTATTCAAGGAAATATTGCAATAATTATTACAGAGATTGTCTTCTATAACCAGCACCAACAAATTCTATATATATGGTATTTATATTGCAGTGATTATTTTCCATAACCAGCATGAATCAAATCATATATCTACGGTATTTTATATTGTAATAATTATATACGATTCAATAATTATCTCTTTGACATATTGCCTCCTTAATATTAGCTCTGATGTTCTATGTTATCGTCACATGTAAACCCTTATTTTTTTTTATTTTTTTTTGAAAATTTATAAAAATATGGGTCAAAAATTGGGTAGCAACAAATGACATTGTTTGCTAGAGGCTCACAATACATAGTTCACCATTCATTCTCTATATCATTTGTTTTTGGTTTTATCGCCATGATATTCTTGTCTAGGAAATCAAAGTTTAGAGGCTCATGATTGTTAATCACACCACTTTCCATTGCCTTTCTCATCATATAAATGATATTATACTCAACCAACAACACTTTTCATTTTGTTATTCGACTTGATAGGTAAGGCTTATAAAAATATACTTGAGAGGGTTTATATTTGATATTAGCCATAATATGTATTAAAAAAGCCATTAGCACTCCATACTAGACTGTAATATAGCTTTTCTAATGTACTGCAATGAGACTTGTATTTAGTAAACTTCTTGATAAGGTAGAAAATGGCTTGTTCCTTTCTTTTAAAACCATCATGCTGACCTAATACACAATCAATGACAACTTTAGTGATTGTTAGATACAAGATTAGAGACCTTTCTGATACAGATGAGACGAATAAACGTGGCTTCTGTAGATAATGGTTGATCTTTTTAAAGGCTTTCTAACATTATTTATCCCACTTTCCTAAATTCTTCTTTCAGATGAGATGAAAGATAGGCTTATATATGGTAGATAATTGAGAGAGAGATCGAGCTATGTAATTTAGGTGTCCTTAGAGACTTTAGACTTCCCTCTTAGTGCTTTGTGCTGTCATTGCTTGAATGACTTTAATATTATTTAGATCAACCTTAATTTCATCACTGTTTATAAAAAAGCCAAGTAACTTTTCAGATCTAATATTAAAAGTACATTTTGTAGGATTCAATCTCAATTGATACTTTATATCAACTTTCTTAAGATTTTGACATGGTCCTCTTTTTGTTTGGATGTGGTGATCATATCATCCATATTGTTGCACGTGTGCGGCATCGCGACGATCGTCCATCCTCTCAGGGAAATGTATAGGTCTGTCTATTCTGGTCACTAGGAACCCTAACTGGTCTCAGAGATCGGGTACGGAGACTGGTTGCGTAAAGGGAAAGTGTTAGCACCCCAACTACGCCCTATGTAAGGTAAGCTGTATTGTTTTGTTGTATGATAAAAACTATGGTCTTACTGTGTTTTCTAATTATTGGTCCGTCTAAAGGGTCAAGAAAAGCCCTCCTAAATAAGGAGGATCTTATCTTAATGGAGTAAAACCTAACCATTCTACGTCCGAGAAAAACAGAATTTAATATCCAGAATATGTATTACGTGTAATGTCGTATCCCAGATACTAAAAGGCAAACAAAATGAAATTTTTGTTGTTTTTGAAATTTTGGCCAATGTTCTCTTGACTTTAATAAATTGGTTATTAAAGTCAAAATGCATGCTAAAACATTGTTTTTTTGGTGTATGAAAAACACAATATGATTTTTTAGCTTTGAGACATTTGGCCGTATGCACAAAAATATTTTTTTCTTTTTTCAATTTTTTTGTATTTTTGGAAGTTTTGACGAAAACCGGGTATTTTAATATTGGATTCGTATTTTTTTTAAATGAAAAAAAAACATATTGAAATTAAACAAAACAGTGTAAAACAATACACGCGGGGAAATCGTAAAATTTTAAACATACATTTTTTTACTAGGCCGGACTCAGCCCACCATTGTTGGGCTGGACCAGACTCGACCCAAGATCCATGGGTTGGGCTCAGCCGAGCCCACATCAGTTGGTTTGAGCCCAGCCCACATCAGCTGGTTACTGTGCATGAGCATAGTAACCAACTTCGCCTCGCCTGCAGAGACGTGCACTGTGCACGTCTTTGCATGGCGAGGGAAAAAATAAAAGCAAAAGAAAAAGGGGCAGAGGGTTTACCTCGAGAAGCCTCAGCCGTCAGTGATGGCCAACGGTGGCGTGGTGGTTCTAGCGACGGCCCATCTTCTTCCCTTCTCTGCGTTCTGCTCTGTTTTTTTTCTATTCTTCTCTTTCTCTCTCTTTTTTTTTCTGTTCTTTCTCCCTTCATTCTTTTTTTTTATCTTTTTTTTTCTCTCTTCGTTCCTTCTCTTTTTTCTCTTCGATCCTTCCCTTCTTTCTTTCCGTGTTTTCTTTTTGTGCTCTCCCCCTCTGTATTTATAGGTAAAACAAAGGGGAGAGAGGCAGGGGTGGTCACTGTGCAGTCGCCCCACAAAACCGCCAAAGGGGCACATCCCCTATGTTTTTTCACCGCCCCGTGGTAGGCCACGGGTCAGAGTTTATACAAGTGGGGTTATGGTCGGCTTTTTTTGATGTTTAGGAGAGAAGCGAGAGGAGAGAAGTCGGTGAAAATAGGGGAACAAAACCTTCTTCTTCCCCTGTTTTCTGCTCGTCCAGGGGAAGAAGAAAGGCTACAGAGCCGTTCAAAACGGCACCATTTTGAGCTCTTTTTTTTTTAATGAACAGTGTATGAAATGGCGCCGTTTTGGACCAAATGCGTCATTTCATTTAAAAGGAAATGGCGGCAAAATCTTGTCAAAGTCCAAATCAGTCCTTAATTTATGTTTTGTTTAATCGAGTCCTAAATTGCAATTTTGATTTAAAGATCAATGCAATTGCATCCCTGCCAAATTCAATCACCGGTCCTAAAGTTGGCTGCCTTTTCCAAATTGGTCCTTGGTCTCTGATTTATGCAATTTGATCCTCAATTGAGTAATAAACTTCTAATTTCTTCATTTTGGCCCTGATTCGGTTTAATTACAGCCCCTCTATTTACGCGCCTTTTCCATTTTGGTCCTTGGTTTCGAATTTCTTCAATTAAGTCCCTAATTTGCCATCAAACTTCAATATTTATGCAATTAATCCCCTAATTTGACCAAATTAACTCTAAAAAATTATATTTTGACCATAGGACTTTAATTTCTTCCAATTAAAGCCCAAATTAACTTCAAAATCAATTTTTTCTTTCCATCAAACCTTCCATAAATGCAATTAAACCTTCAATAAAATTTAATTGAGTCCATGAACATCCGATTTTGGATTTTTCTTCCTCAAATTGACTTTTCTTTGTCAACAGGGCTCTCATCAGTCAACAATATACCGTCATATTTCAATCTTTGTATTTTTTAACATCCTCAACCAATTTTTGACTCTTTTTAGGGCGCTCTGGCATCCTCTTTTCACTGCTATATTTTTTGTATATTTTGTTTTAAAGAGAGAAAAAATGTGAATTGAGGAATATCCCAAAAATGAGTTATGACACATATATACCTTAATTTCTTTGTTTATTATATCATGGAATAATGTAACCATTTCTTGTTTATAAGTTGCTCTATCTTTTTTTTAATCCAAACAACATGACTTTATAGCAATATATAACCTATTGTGTGACAAAAATTATCTTTTCTTTGTCTTTCTAAACTTTTCTAATATGATTATACCTTGAAAACCCATCATTAAAAGAATAAATGACATCTTTTTACAACATTATTGACCAGGATATCTATGTGAGGTGGTGAGAAATCATCTTTTAGATTAACTTTATTGAGATCCCTAAAATCATTGTTCATTCAGTTTCTTCCATCCTTATTTTCTACTTTCATAATATTAGATATCTAGGATAGGTATTATATCACTTCAAGGAATCCAACTTTAAACTTTTTTTAAACCTCTCTTTTGATTTTTATTAAGATATCAAGTCTCATCCTTTTTAATTTTTGCTTCACTGGTTTATATCCTTATATCAATGAGATTTTGTGCGTTATAATATTTGTGTCTAGACCAAACATGTCAACATAAGACCAGATAAATACATTAGTGTATTCTTTTAACAACTTAATCAAATTTCTTTTTTCTCCTATTAAAATCAGTGTTCCAACCTTTAATTCTTTTATATTATCATTTGTACCTATATTGACATGTTCTAACTTTTCTTGATTTGGTTTTATAGCATACTCTAATTGTTCCACTAACCTAGTTTCACCATTCTCTCATTTCTCTTGATCCATTACAATTAAAGTTTCATCCAAATTAGGCCAAATATGCTCAATGCAATGATTTTGGTATTTTAAGGATTGACTGCTTTCAAGATTCTTGAAAGCAAAAAGTATGGGGAATAAGTAAATGATAAATAAAAATAAATAAATGAAAAATATGAATAAATTACCTAAAAGTGCATAAATTTATTTTTGGCTAAAAACTGTATGATCTCTTAATATGAAAATAAACTAAGCTCAACACAAAATAGATTTCTTTTCCAATATCCTAAACTATGATTATTAAAAAAAATAAGGATAACATAATAGCAAAATTACTTAGATTTGAAAACGATATGAATTTCTCATACCTTCTAATTATCAAGTTCTTCCATCTCAACACACCTTTTAACCAATTATTCGATGAATGACACCTTTTATAAGGTGCTAATGGTCAACTAGAGTAAGATCGTAACTTGAGAACCAATTGACCTCGACATAAGATAGATGACATAGTCTTTAGTCTATTTCTCATCCAGGTTATGGATGGCGAGATCGGTAAACCCCTTATTCAAGTTACTCATTTCATTATTAGGTTATATTACACGGGTTGGATGAGAAAATGTGTTACGAATAGGTGAAATATCATTTTTTTTTTCATAATTAGGATCACACCTCTCGATTCAGGACATTCTTTTCTCATATTTCCTTTCCACCACCTTTAAGTAAACCCTTTTACTTGGCTCAAAACCCAAGCTAAAATATTGTTTGATATTTTTTTGACTTCATATAGTTGATTCACTATAGTAACCCTTTGTTCAAATCATATCTTAGTGGCAACCGGTACTTTATCTTATATTTAATGACCATTTTAATAGTGTATATAATTTTTGGATTCTTCAACACTGTATTCTTAAGAACCAACTCTGCATTCACAATCTTAAAGGCATAAAGGTCTAAATCTTGAATTCCCTCAACTGTTCTATATAAGGCATTAACATATTATTTATCAAATACAATATCTATTTTATTTTTGCAATCACTAACCCTTTATTGACCATATATTTGAGTCTTTGATGCAAAAATGATGCCACAACTAATGCGAACCAATTATTAAGTCCATATCAATGTCACCGATCATTTGTCTTAGTAAACCATTTTAAACCTTTGCTATCATATTGCTTGGAAGCATATATGATACAACATCTTGTAAACGGTTTAAAATGTGCCTTAAAAGCATATTAAGAGATAAGCCATTATGTATCAAAACTTTGGCTTTGATGTAATCTTTACATTTATCTGTGATGTGCAATGACTTGTTATGTTCAATATCTTCTAGGACTAATTCATCTGTAGAGAAATATAGGTAGTTGACGGCCTATATTCTTCCTACCAGATGTTATCTATAATTAAAAGTGACATCTTGAGGAATATATTGTTCATTTAAAACCTTCTGAAGTGTCTTTCGATGCGGTTCTGAACTTAATATAACATAAATTAGGGATATCTAAGCTAGGATTTTTTTAATTGATCAATCATACTTTAGTTACCATGTTTTATTAATTTAAGAAACTTAGTGGCTTCTTCATCATATATTGGTTTGTTGACTTTGTTATCATTGGCAAGCTTTTTTACTACCATTTCATCTGTATTCCTTTTTCCTCCCAACTCTTTTAGAGTAAAACATCTTTCACTTTTTGGCAAATCCCTAACCTTAGTCTACATGATAGAGTGTGACTCCTTATTATAAGAGGTGTATCTATAATTATAAGGTAAAACACAAAGTTACTAATAATCTTATAGGTTATAATAGACATAATCATTATTAGAGTTTCAGTATTTGTTACTTAATACCTACATACCTCTATTTTGTCAAGATTTACTCTTCGAAAAGAAATCATTCCCTCCTCATTCTCAATCTTATTGATCTCAACTGGTAGCATATCTAGGATCATTATTGTCTTAATTTCATGATGAAACTCATCATAATTATTAGCATCATGCCTTGACTTATTATGGAACTTACAATACTCATCGGGCTTCTTAACAACCTATGTTTTGGAGGGTGTCTTATGATAATTTTCCTTGGATAACATAACAAACAAATTTCTCATTGTCATCTTCAAGGATGACCTCTTTCATGTCAAACCTAAAGCCATTAAAAACCATGTTTACACTACATTGCGTTGTAGCAATATAGTTTAGCAAGGGATTTGTGTTCATATTTAGGGTATTTTGACTCATCAAACGTTACTCGACCCAATTTGATAAGGTGAAGGAGTTTATCTTTAGAGGGATTTTAATTATCAATGTTATGCCTAATAGCACCAGCATTGTATTCCAATTTATGGTTGGGTTTTTACTAATGAGGGTAAGGTGGTTGGAATGGTCTTTTTGGGGGTGGGAGTGATTTTTTTAATGCTAATGAGTATTTTGAAAATTTCTCCTAAAGGTAGCAAATGAGGTGGTAATGTTTCCTAGATTTTTAAGGTATTTCTAGAAGACTGGTTGTCAAGGCTAACCTGGGCATTTGATGTTGATTGGTTTAAAAATGGCTGATTTAATGGGAAATCTTTTGGTTGGTAAGTAGAGAATTGTGAAGATGAGCTTATATTGGCAATTGATGTAGCATTGAATGTTGTCAAAATGAATAGTTAAATATTGTAACTACTGGTATCGACTTGCTTATTAGACATTTATTGATTATTATAATGACATCCGGGTTAAAAATGATTGGTTTTTACCTAGTGCACTTTATTATCCTTTATCTTGATGATAAACCTTGATTTTTGTTGGTTAGCCTCACAAGTGTCTGGGATTTTTTTCTACTCTTACTGCCTGATCAATTCTTTTAGCTATAACAAGAATAACTATAAAAGTTTCTCCAAATTGCCAACTAGATATTCAAATCATTGAGCTTTGAATGTATTCGAGAATAGCGTGATCATTTTTTTTTATTGGAGAAGGATGGATTTGTGGAGTCACTTTACACCACCTCTAGACATACTCTCTAATGTATTTTTTAGGTCTTTTTTTTTTAATTTTACAAACTAGAACGACCTAGAGCCATATCCATATTAAATTTGTAATGCTTTATAAAAACATCTACCAAACCCCTCCACCTTCGGATCTTAGTATTGTCTAGATACATGTAGCAACTCAACTCTTTACCAATTAAGTTCTCATAGAAAAAGTGGATTAGAGGTTTCTCACTATGGACTACTTTAACCATTTTACTGTAATATACATGTAGGTACATAATGGGACACTGTGTGCCACTATACTTGGTAAACTCAAGTATCTTAAACTTTTTAGGTATTACAACGTCAGATATGAGACATATTTTAACTGATTTTATTAGGATAATAATGGTCTATGCATTCCATCGATTGAAGTCGTTCTTCTATTATAAACAACTTTTCAAAGTCAAGCTCTTTTGCCATCTTGACCTTCTAGGTTTCTTCAGTGGCGTGGTCAAAAGTTAAAGAAACCTAGACTTATGGTGCTTATGACAACCTCAAGAATGGAAAATACATTGTGAATTGGGACTAAAGAGAAATGTCAGGTGCCCCTTGGTTTAGCGAGGAAAAAAAATGGCCTTGATGACATTTATGATACTAACTAGACATTTATGATACTAACTGGATATTAGGGCAAAGTGACATTTCTGCTTGAGTTTACCCTGGATTAAAGGCCCCTTCTTTTAATGGTATAGCTTGTTGTAGTGCTCAGTCAAACAAGTTAATGAGCTTAGTAACCTCTCTTTTCAGACTCACTATCTTCCTGTATTTGCTTTTTTTAGCCATGATCTCTTTTCATTTTTCATTTTTCATTTTCATGTACTTAAATCTATGGCTATAAACTTTAAAAGAAAGTTGAACTTTTACATAATAACCTATATTTATTCCTTAGGTTATATGTAAAAAATAAATAAGATGTATAAATGAATGTAAAAAGTTGGATTAAGTATGCATGTTTATTATTGTTCGAGTTTATTAGTATATTGAGTTTATAAGGATGGATTAGTTTGAAATTTCTTGAAAAAAATCTCACTTAGGACACCAAACCCACATGAATTTTGGTTGATTTGGGGAAAATTTGCTACCAATAAGAAATAAATTTTCACTGAATATTTCTCTTACAGGAATTTATTTAAACATAAACTAAACATCAAATACCAAATAAACAATTGGATATCAAGAAATGGTGATGGAATGTCTTTTTATTAATCCAAAATAACAGTGTATAAAGCTTGTCTGATATAATACAAACTTGTTCTAAAAATCATTGTCATATACAAAGTTACTTTGCTCATTGTTTTCATAATTTTAAACTCAAATATGGTGTGACTTTGTTGTAGTGCATAAGTTTATCTTATAAAGCTAATTGACCCTCTACTACATGTTGAGCTATGCCTCTTAATCTTATGGAATGGTTCTTGACATCTTGAGTTTACATGTGATAACATATGGTTTTGAAAGCCTAATGATGTGCTTCCTTTTTTAAAACATCTTTCTCATCGAGTTAAGGTTTGCCTGATCGAGACAAATTCTTTATGTTGGCTAACTAACTCTTAACGATGCTTTTTGTTTCTCCATTTCAAAGCCCCTAGATAGTTATCCAACTATATGATCAATTTTAATTGTTGTTGACATTGTTTTTGAAGCATCTCTTTTATTTACTCTAATCCAATCCCAATTTTGGCATCTTTGAGCTTGATTTCCAGCTTTTACTTTTCCATAATTTTCTCCTCAGCTATCAATATTGTGTGCACCATTTTTACCACCATGTGATCTTGTTCCTTATTGGCTTCTAACATCCTTCTGAGTCTTGCTTCCAGTTTCTTAAAAGCATGTTTTTGTTATTGCAATTGAGTCAACAAGTCATCTCTTTCTTTTTCCATAGTGACAAGTATATGTTCTCGAGCTACAAGATTAACCAATAATTTTTTCGTTTTAGCACTCAGCTCCTCTACCTCTGAGTTTAAACCTAAATTGTAAAATTTTTGTTGTGCTTAAATATTCTTTTGAACATTTTACAAGCTCTGAGCCATCAACCTCTATGGATAATCAAAGGGTAAAACTCGATACCTTTTTCCTCTAGTTTATTGCAACATTTAATGTCTAAGAGTAACCTTTCCATTAACTCTTCTAACAGTTGTGACCACACCAAGGCACTTCCAAGCTCATTTTAATGATTCTAATGCCCTTTGAAATTCTGAATTCTTTATGAAACTAAGCCAAATCGGTGGTTCTCAAAATGAATTGCTTGAATCCTGGGGCAAGCCTCAGCCTTAGTTTCCTCCCTTTTATAAAAGACAGGTGAAATGTCATCCACACCTATCTTTTTTTATTAAAAAAATGGACGACGCATCACTTGTTGTGGCAAATGACATGTCCTTTATTATTACAGATTCCGACCGTCATAGGTGGTTAAAGTCGAGCTACTAACTTTTAGGCAAAAAAAAAAATCATTTTCACTTTTTTTTTTCAATTAAACACAATTACAAAACACCAAATGGACCTAAAAAAACTCCTACATTTGGTCTTAAATTAGCGTTTAGTTGGCTAACAATGACAAATCAACCCAAATCTAAATAAATTCTCAGACCTACATCTAATTTTTTGAGTAAGATAAAGGGGGAGAATTACCTAAATTAAGCTCTCTCATCAAATAGAACTCGTTGATATCAAGAACGAAAAGTTTTGTTGAGAAAAGTGGTCATTCACCAACTTTCTCCTTCCATCACTATTTTTCGGTGACCCTTTATCTCTTCTCTCATGCTCAAGGACTAAAATACTAGAAAAATAAAGTTTTGAAACAAATTATTCAATTGTAAAACTAAATTGACCAAAAATGAGATTTGCAAAAATACAAAAGTAAAATTTTCGTAAAAATTCGTTGAAACAATTATTATTTTTTTTTAAAAAAAGACTTCCCATTTTTCTCTTTTTCAATCTTGGTCCCCTCATTCTCAATATTTTTTAAACAATAAAGTCTAGTTCTTTTTCGTGAAATCAAGCACCAATCCAGTATCGAGATATTTTTTAAGACCGATATAAACACATAAAAAGTAGATACAAAGAAGTTATCAACTCAAAACCCCAATCAACACACATTATAACATCAAATTGAAAAAAAATTTGATGACTTGAGACCATAAAGAAAATGGGCCAGAATTGACACCATATATTTTTAGAAATAAAAAGCTTGATATTTTTTATTTATTTTAATTTCTTGTAAACAACAAAATTGATTTTTTTTTTTGTGAAATTGAGCATCAACTCGATACTAGGATGTTTTTTTTAAACCAAGATAATGATGCAAAAGGTAAACCAAACTCATCATCAACCTTAAATTCCAATTAAATGATGAAATGGTAAAGAAAAAAAAATCAAAGATTGAAGTGAAAAAAAAGTAAGCTACATGAATTCAGAGTGATCCTTTTCAAATGTTATAGTGATACCTTTTATTTTTTTAAAAAAATATATATATTCTAATGCATTTTTTGTTAACCACTTTTAATCAAAATTTAAGATTGTTCATTTTGACCATTCTATGTTGTCTAACTGAAATTTTCTTATATTTTCTATTGCATTCTTTTTCGGCCTTTAAATAATATGATTCAAGTACGAGTACAGAAAAGGATGAGACCACTTGCTATACTGGATCTCCGTCTAGTATGTTTTTGGGTTTATACACAGTATATTAAGCAAAATTATTAATTAACTTTCACTGTTCAAAATCCTGATCTCTATAATCCAAAGTCCTGAATTTAAGCCATAGCGACAATTTGAATGCATTTAATATCCTAAGCACTCCATGCTTTTTCCCTGGGCTTTGAAGTTTACTACTAGCTATAACATGACTCATTTCTTTATAGTGCAAACCCTTGCTTCATGGCATGGGGTGCTTCTCTATTTTCTTGGCAGACTTTTTGATGTATGCTAATTTGAGGGTAAAACAGAGCTAATATATAATGGAATCTCAAACTTTGTCCAATTGATTTTAGCATTGATGGTGAGATGATTAGTTGATTAGAGTTTATATATATGAATGATACATTTAAGATAATAAAAAAAATACAAAACATTGGACCTTATTATTTGATTAGTTGATTGTATATTTGCTACGTAATCTCATTTTTTTGTTCTTAGAATTTCTTCCTTCCATTGTTTAAAATAATCAAGAATATTCATATCCTGATAATTTCATTAGTCATCTATATTAATCCAAAAAGTTAAAGCCGTGTAAGATTTAAAATATGATTTATATTATTTCTCATCACACCCCTCTTACATGAAAATTATTTGGGCTTCAAACTTGTGGAAAGTCATGCTATTTTATGCTTAATTTTTATCAAATAGAATTAAAATGGTGAGATTCAAACTCGTAATCATGTAGTTATTAAAGTATTTTAATATCATATCAAATAATCATCTCAACTTAAAAACTTAAACTATAAAATAAGATTTGTTTTATATCATTCTCTAATATTAAGCTCATTGTTTGTAAAATAAATAGATTTACATGTAGATTGACCATACATGCAATGCAAAGTATTATAATTTTCATATTCACGTAGAAGAACCCTTGCTATATTTTTGACAAGTAGGCTATTTCCTCAAATGGGTGCAAAAATGCCTTCTAAAAAAGAAGAAGTTAGAGATGAAACTCGAATATGAGGTTTTATATTGTAATCTTTTCTTTTATCATCTAAATCAATCCTTATAGCAAGTTAGATCAAGATTTTGGAAGAGTAATTCAGAGTATACGAATAGGACCCATGCCTGCCTTCATTAAAACTCTAGGGAGCCCTATGATCGTTTTTCTTGTTCAGTACAAAGATACATGCAGGGTATTCAATAATAATTCAGGCTCGTCCACATGCCACCCATACTCCGAAGGTATTGAGCCCTCTTCACTTCAACTTTGTTACTGAAACTGCAGCATCTTGTTCAATCTTATACTGCTCTCTGTTCTTCGCTAACACATGGCATGGAAGATGTCATGAACCATGCTGCCCTGCCAAGTATGCATCTGTTCATTGAATTATATTTGATTTTCATATCTGGGTAGAAGGCCCCTGCAAATTTAAGGGCATTAAGTAAATGGGCCGGGGTCCCTTTGAGCCTAGTATAGTTGGATTTCTGAGAGAGACATGTGCTTGTACAGAGATGTCTGTGGGAGGAGGAAGTCTCAAATAGAACACCTCATTACAGTACCGCTTACATGCATATCTTCAAGAAATCGATGGCCTGCTTATTTTGGGCTCTCATCTCACTACTTCCGTAAACATTATATCAACATGCATGTTTTGCTCATCGTGGGAAGGTCCTATCTAGCTTCTATGAACTGAGAAAAGAAGCACCACCGAAAGTCTACAGGTTCGGTGCTGGAGACCTATGGGAACTCTATGATCGGAGGACACAGAGGAGACTGGAAGTAACGGGCGTTAGACTAATGGTGGAGCTGCGTTTGATAGTGGAACCGACGAGGGAAACCCTGGAAGTGAAAGCTTTGCTTTGCTTCAGTGGTGAGAATGAGATTTGAAAAGTTTTGAGCAAATGCATCATCCGCCTTGGAGTTTAAGATGTAGGATCCCAAAATGAAGGGATTTGAAAGTTTCTGACATTTTACTTTTTGAGTTCTAACATTCGAATTCCTGATCTCTTGCTAAATCGATCATTCAGAATGTATTAGTGTTTGTAGTACGGCATGATATGAAATAAAATGTACAAAGCGTGAAATTAAGCAATGAAGGAGACAAAAGCGCAGATCGTAACTTGCAGCAAAAATGTTTCTTCCCTTCAATTTATGATTCCCATAAGCAAGGAGCAAACGTCACATGGTGCCATCTTCATTAATGGGAATTCGAGATCAAGAGGGCCCAAAACAATGACTTCCTTGTAAAGAATTTAAAAGGCACCGGAGACATCTCTTTCTTGCTTCATCTTGCCAAGCTCCACCAGCATAGTCAAAAGAGCCTCGCACATTTCACAAGAATCAGGTTCACTAGGATCCTTCTTTCTTGAAGAGTAAACCATCCAAGCATGATCCAGCTTCCTATCTGGCCTGACTACAACTGAACCTGGAACTTCAGCATCACGGCATGTCACTAACCCATCACTCTTCTCTCCATACCTAAGCTGCAAGTGGAGTGCGCACACAGCCATAGCAGCAGATACGGGAATCACTACTGGCACCTGGTGTCCTGCTTGGAAGTCATCAGATTCCTCGCTCCCAAACTTTGGGAGGGGAAGCCAAGGAAGTTCTGCGTGTGCTATGTGAGTCATTGTTGCAAGGACACCTGGAGCAATGCTTGCTTCCGAGTGGAAAGAGATAAGAGGAATTTCCTTTGAAAGCTGGTGCTTTGAGATGAATTCCCTCCGCTTATCATACGTGAGATCCTCCAATGCTCGTATGTCACCCTAAATTTATTCATGATGATATAAGAAATCAGCCAGATATTTCAACAAATTGGGATGCGGATGTAGAAAAAAAATCATATAGTTAAGAGAAGCACAAAAAGCACCCAGCCACAGACAAGATCCAAGTAACATAACGCAAGGACACATTTCAAAAATAAACAGTAATCCTGTGTAGGAGCATAACTATAAACTCTGGCAGTAGATAGGACACAAAGGAAATAAGAATCAAAATAAAAACAACATGGAAAGCTATTTATATAAAGCTCGGGAAACATATCAGCATAACAAGAGTTTCCTTGTTATTATTTGCACAGACTTTCTTATGGATTTGTGTCTAGGCAGAGACAAGGACTACCTTAATTATTTTGCAGATCAAAAGCTCCATGATCCTCCGAGTTTCTTTGTCAGCAATCTGGCCTTCACGAAGAATGTCAGAAGCTATGGGGGTTCCAGCATATGGACTCTGTACCAATGCCAGTCCAGCAACTTTGTTTTTCAAGTCAGAAGAGTATATCGACAACGCAGCTGCAGCATCAACCCCACCCTTGCTGTGCCCAAGCAGTATCACACGCTTGCCTGAACCCCAATATAGCTCCTCAATATATTGCTTCAGCTCCCATGCATTATGCTCCACTGATGCCTTCATAACAATGGCAGCGCTATGGATAAGCAGATGATATCATAATAGCTTATGATCTAACTTAACTATAGAAGTGAAAGAAAAAGTAAAATTAGAGAACAGGACAAACAACCTCATTAAATAATCATTTTTCTAAAACTTTCTGGTTCTCCAGTCAATTTTAGTCTAGATAAAGGACCGAGTAAACAGTGATTACCTCACTGTGAATTTTTGCAATGTGGCAAGCTAGACCCATCTTAGAAAAGAATCTCTTAGTACCCACAAAATACAGGGGGCCGTGATTACTAAAAAGGCCTGATAAAGGTAAAAATTTGCATTACTGTTGGGTTTACAACATGCCAATTATTGACTGAAAAAAAAATTCCAGATTTGAACATCAGGGTACAGGGATTTTCTAAACCTGGTATTAATAAATAAACAAATGAGTTCGGAAGGTTGTGCTCTCCATTCCTGAGGAATAAGCATAACAAAGTGAGAGTAAGTATCAATAAAATTATGAACCCAATTATAAGAATTCATATCCCTGACAGAGCACAGAGTAGCAGTTAACACTCAAGTGAACAACTTGTTTGAAAAAATAGTAACTTAAAGTTGAAAATGCGGTTAAATGAAAAATCATAGTTTGACCACTAATGGATCTCACTATCTAGCACATACCGGGCAATCCCAAACACTTCTTTGAGACAAGGCACAACCAAGGCAACAAGCATATACCAGTATGAAAATAATTTCAGAGAGACTGCATTAATTAACGAGTCTCAAATGAAACAAGTCAAAAAAGGCTACTGTTAAGTCCTAAATATTCCATCTCCAGTGCCTAATGCCATCACATTTTTTTAGTTTCCCAGCCTTTGAAACATAGCAGGTGGTTAATTTCTACTTATCAGATATATCAAATAAAAATTGGTCCTTGCCTTATTTTCTCAAGCAGCTCTAAGAATCTAACTGTACCATCCTCCACTGGAGCCATGTCACGTGTATGCTGTAGCCATCCAATATCATCTGACGAACCACGCAAAGTTTTGCGAACACGAGATGTAATGCTGAAGATGCAAAAATGCAGACTAAAATCATACAAGAACAAAATGAAGGGAAGCAAAATTTATACAGATGGAGTCAGTAATTTCAGCGTAGAAGGTAAAGCCTAAAAGAAACCTTCAAAAACTCTTCTACAGAAAATGACCTATGAGCCTGCAAAGTTGTAAACAACTTCTTTTACCTAAGAACTTGAGCTTGTGTACATCTGATATAATAAAGTGAACATCTCCAGGAGGCCAATGCCAACCTCCAGGCAAGTCGTAAACCAAACAATGGGAGCATCAACCTGCACCCCTCTCAGAGTAAATTTGTGATAGAAAATGATATTGAAGGAATCAACTATCAAATAGCTGCAAATAACAATAGCATATTTGTACTATCAAATTTTGTATCTTACTTACTTTTGAACCTTGTGCATTAGAAAACCCACATGGACACGTGCATGACGCAGATAGTTCAGATTAAGAAACTGTTTTGACAAATTATTGAAGAAAAACAGGAGAAAAAAAAAAAGCAACAATGAATTAATTAAAAAAACAATCAGCCATTCAGTTCATTTATGGATAAATGTATGATCAGCTCAAAGAGAAAAAAAAAGAAATTTACACAGGCTCATTGTGGAATTTCAAATTGAAAACTAGATTAAACAAGCTTGGTTTTGGTTTTATTTCCTTGACAAATCTAACTTTTTTTTCAGTAACCAAACCATGGAGAAGTTCAACAAAAAATATTTATACCCTTGAATAATTAATGAAACACCTCGACGACTGCAACCAGTTCTAGCTTCGTATCTGGTATTTACAAGTAACTCTTCCCTGACTTCTGCCGCTCTTGTTCTGTGGATTTCAGGACTCTTATTAGCAATATGATGTTCAGAAAACAATGAAAAACCTTCGACATTAGATCTATAGATGTTGTGTCCTGAAGAATGTGAATGCGGTCCAGAAGAACTGGCCACAAAACTCTCTGAGTATCCATTGACATCTTGGTATATAAGATCCTCTGCAGAAACAGCTTCGTATCAAATGTAGCCAAAATATTCCAAAAATATGAAAGTAAACCAGAAGAGCTAATTCAGCACCTATGATAGCCTACCACTCACCAATAAAATGAACTAGTCGACGCCTTAAATATGTAGTCAATGTTAAGAGGCAGGTAAAAATGTCATCCAATGATGAGGGCGATCCAACAGAATCAACCAAAAGACTATTCACAGCATCATTATGTGCCTGATAAGAGGACATATGAGGTCTAGAAAACTGAGCTTTCAAATCAAACTGAATTGAGTACAGCATAGATAGTCGCAATGAAAGTTTACACCATAATTTCATGACAATCCTTCATCAATGAAGAAGCGTTTCATCACATTGGTTCTTCCCAGAATCCCATCTTTTAGCTTTGACCAAATATAAACTACACCAAGTTTCAATAGGCACACGGCATACGCACGTCCACACACACACTCACAAATGCACACAAATTCGAAATGCAATTCTTACCACATGCTTTATTTGGCAACCATGTCTTTCTAGTAGGCCGCATTCACTTGATGGATGATCAAACTGGTGCCTCTAAAATCACGAAACAGAGAGAGTCAAAAACACGGTTAGACATAACGTTGAGTTAGACATCAAGAATCACCTCAAGAAAAGAAAAGGAACTAAGCATTAGAGAAATTATATGGGATATAAGATGTGATAATTACACTTGAAGGGATATCACTAATTTCTTCTTTGATACAAAAATCTCCCATTAGATCTTCGTATCCTGAAATAGCATAAAATCAAAATGATTTAGAGAACAAAAAAGCTGTTCCAGCCCAAAAACACACATAATGGATCCCCAGAAAAAAAAAAAAAAAAGAAGTGTAGAAATGGTTAGGATGGGAAAGGAAAGCAGCCCCTGTTTTGAGATGGATTGTTAAATGGGATTTGTGGTCATCAACTTTGACAGAGACCAACAAGAATTTCAGTGTTTCAAACATTGTCAAAGGGCAAGGAAAGGACTGAAAGAGAAAAAAAAACAAACAAACGAAAATCCAAACCAGAGTGAATTGAGTTAAACAAAGCAGAAGCAGCAGAGTGATTAAAGGAATTCAAAGAATCAAAAGAGCAATAGAGGTTAGCAGAAGGGCCGGTGAGGCTGACTTACAGAAATGAAGGCACAATAAAATCCAAACCTGCACACCACAGAAATAGAGGGAGACTCTTTATAGACAAGGAAAAAGGCCGTCTAAAAAAAACCAAAATTAAATAAAATTAAGAAAAGAGTAGGCAAAGGAAAGTAAGCAACCGAATAGTCATGGGGATAGGAATGGAGCCCATGGATGGATGATCATCGTTATCCATTTATTATTATTATTACTACTTCTCTGTTGCCCATTTGTTCAGGATTTCTTTCCTGTTATTTTTTTAAAAAAACAATAATAATTTATTTATTTATTTGGGGGAAAGAAACAGAAATTCAAAACTTGCTTGTTAGCAAGGAAAGCCAAAGGCAGTGAAGTGATGCTGATCACCGCTCCAGTGGGTAATTGCTTCTTTACCTTCCTTTTCTATTCCTTTTTGGGAATAGGAGAGACACGTGGCGTGTTGGGTCCAATTCCATGGTGAGCGTGGACAAGAGCTCCTCCATGAGAGCGGAACCTGCACCCATTCCCACGTTGCTTTTTATCTCTCTTTTTTTCTCCAAGTAAAAATCAAGCAGATTGGTAGTTTTTATTTAAAAATTTATCAAAATAATATTTTTAAAATTAAAATAATATAAAAACACTAAAATAAAATTAATTTAAAATAAAAAATAAAAAAAAATTAATTGTTTTCAAAAATATTTTTAAAACACAAACTATCATTGCTAAAGGAAAACAGAAACGGCAAGAAATCAGACTAGCTAATTTACATCATTGCTTGCACTGCCTAATGAAAAGAAAACTTCCTAGTCTGTTGGCATGTGCCCATCCTGAAACTCTTGTCATGGGAAACATCGAGAGGGTCTTTGTACAAGTAGAAAATGGTAAAACAAGATTTGTACAGAAAACTGTCACTAATGAGATCATACAACACAAAAGGCACCTTCAAGTGTTCTTTCTGAAATTCAAACAGCAGCTCTTTTAACGACTTGACAGGAAAACAAAGTGGATGATTTCTTTGCTAAAGCTTCACAATGAACTTCACCACTCTTTCATATGCTACAATTTCTTCCATTTCGGCCACTGGTCTTCGTGTGCTTGTTGCTTGCTCATCATCGACAGACATGCTTATCTAGGTTTTATCTGATAGACTCTATTATACCAAATTGAATGGAGGGTCATGTAGAAGAGATCATACTTCATTGGGCTAGCATGCCAAAGAAAATGTCGCTGAGCTTTCCGGACCCCGAGTTGCATTTGAAGATACTTCTCCTTTGGAATCGAAAGTAATATTTCTTTTAGGTTGGATATGTCTTTCTCTGCAAGGATTAATGAAAATGCTCCCCAATCCAGGACATCAAAAAATGGTGGCACAAAGTTATCTGATATAATTACAGGTACACACTCGTAAAAGATGGCTTCAACCACCCGAGGACTGTTGACCTCATAACCCTTGGGACAGATACAATACTTGCTTCTCTGCATGTGATGGATGTAATTCATTTTGCTTGCAACACCAGGAGGCATAGGACCGAAGATCTTCATGTCAGGATCTTTGTCTTTCCAGTACTTCAATAAGATTGGACGCAGGTAACCATGCATGTTTCCAGCATAGAAGGCAAGAATGTTTCTCTGAGAAGGCGGTTTTCCTCCAAGATCTCGGAGGGGATTTCTAGCAGACCGAACATATGTTTCAGGAAAAGACACATCCCTCCCTATTTTGAAGCCAGCAGTGACATCAGCATTGCACAATGCTTTGATGCAATGTTCCATATGGTGCCTTGTTTCATATGGAGCCTGCAAGAGTTTGATATATCATGTGACTCCCAAATGGTTAGCATGAAACAAAACAAATAAAGATACACAGATCCACATTCAAAAATAAAAAATCAAGTTTCATGATTCGATTATAGTGAACCCTGTAAAGTGAATTTAATTCATGTCCAGTCCAGAAAAAGGTGGAATCATTTGAGTGAACAAAGGATCAAGTGACCAGGTTAGCAAATATCCCCCATATTACATTGAGATTACCAAGGCAACCTCAATAGCATGATGTGTAAGCAAATGGCCTCATGGGAGGAGGGTCAGTGAAAGTGAATTTGTTAGTCAGGATCATCAAACTTACATCCAGTTCTAAAATCCCCAGCAACATCCTAACAGAGTAACATGTTTCATAAGCATTCAAAATAAGTTCTTTCTTGAAAAAAGAAGAAACAATAAAAGAAAAGGAGCAAAGCATTCAAAGAAAACCATGACAACGAGGGACACAAAAAAGGCATACCCAGTCATGGCAGGCAACAAGGAAATGATCTGCTCCACCTGTTCTATTCCAGAACGAATATTTAGCTGCAATGCTTTCTGCGTATCTTTTCATATATAGGCGAAGGTTTGTCCTATTGTGAGAGTTACGTACATAGAGGGTGTATTCTAGCATTCGCGAACTGAATGGCATATAAAACAGATGAGCCTTTCGGGGGTCTTTCACTACAAAATGCTTATTTCCCTGCATAAGTTTCATAAACCATCCTTCTGAGGCATACAGTCCCTTCAATATTGGTAGATGAAAAATGGGTTTTTTTCCATCCTTGTAGATATAGATCTTCAGGGTGCGTTCCATGAGTTCGTAACTCCTAAAAAGGCAACAAAGAAGAAATTTAAATTTACATCTTGATTGTCAATCAGAATTCCAATCTCGTTATCATAACGCTAATAGATGTCAAAGCACATATCTAAAGGTGCCATGAAAAATAGAGAGATGACTCAACAATTACAGTTGATCTATGCTTGCAGTTTTAAGATAATGTAATCTGCTCTACTAGGATACTGTTATAAGTATTATTCTTCTTTATTTCCAGACTCCCAAAGATGTCTACAAACACTCCACATGATAGATTGCAGTTGTCTATTAGAGAGGCTTATTACAACCAAGATTTGAAATGAATACAGAGATTGGGTGATTCCAAAAACAAAACATAAAGTATGAATATCCTGTACCAGGTTAAAGACCAAACTATACAGTTACTCAATTCCAACTGTCCCCAACTTGTGGTTTCAAAACCCATGTCACTGTCTAACCCCAACAAAATAAATCCATTGAAGTTTTTACTTGATATATTCATAACAGAAGAAACATATATTAGATGCATGAACTCTACATTCTTTTTTGGATCTGAAAAGGTTGGTTATTAAATTTTAGCTGAATGTATCCTTTCAAATAAGACAAGGACTAAAGGATACATTCAGACATCTCCATTGCTTTTAAGCATATTAGGAATATCTCAGGAATTTTAATGAATAGGATGAGCTTTATAGCATTCAACTGTACAAGCATAAAGTAGCAGAAAAGAAAACCAAGAATGCCATCTTATTTAAGTTTGGCCAACAAAGTCATAAGCCACATACACAGCATGATGTACGGCTCTTATTGCAGACTTAATAACTATGTTATAATGGCAACTTGTATATTTGTTGTTACTGCAGTTTCTCCTTTTATGTTTCTATTTCTTCTTCTTCTTCTTTCAATTTTCTAATTAGCTTTCTCTGTCATAGCGCTGAACTAGACCAGTGTTTAACTCTCATCAAACATGAAAGCAGATCAGGTATTGACGGTCCAGTAAGTTGTTGACAGTAAGGGTCGTTAACTGATCTAGTAGTCCAAAGTTTATCTAAGCTTACCTTTTAAACTTGGAAACATTTCGAAAGAGAGGAGCATAAAGATCTCGATCATGCACCACAGCTGGAGCACTTTCAATCTGGGACCTGGCAGCCAAAATCTCCTGATCACGTGCAGAGGACCATCTTGGTCTCTGCAAGAAAAATGTCAAGGTTTAGATTTCATGTTTTGAGTAGAGCGCTAACCAAGGTTCTGTTATTCAACAGAATTAGTAGAATACCATCGAGCGTGAAGACCTACGGTGCCGCACTAAAATACTGTTCATTTCATCTATTAATGTTACTGATTTTGGTGGCATCTCACACCTCATCTTTTTTTTCCCAGGTTTGGCCAGCACTACAGAATAATTTTTTGCGGCTGCAGAATCGCTTTTTAAGGCAGCAGGACCAATAGAGGAACTTCCATTTGACTTCAAATAGGTGGCCTTTGTGGATGAAGCCACTGCTTGAGAGTCTACAGGAAGAGTAGAGTTCACATGCTCAAACTCTTTATGTGCTTGACTTTTATTTTGTTGCAGTACATTGTCTGTCGGAATATCATGGTCTGATTTCACATTCCTCTCAAGAGGAAGGTTGAATCTGGCTTCATTTGCCAATTTCAGGACAGGGTTACTTTCTTCAGTTTTGACTCCGCCCGATGCAAAAGTCTCATGTCTATCCTTAACATCCTCAGATGGAAAATCATCTTCCAAATCTCTATCCACCTCAAGCTGGATGACATCATCCAGGACCTCCATGTCCCCTTCCTCTGATGAAAAGTCATGATCTGTGTCTTCAGTATTTTTCTTTGTTCCGTCATCGTGACCCTCTTCTACACCACCATTGGAATCATCAGCGTTTTCTAGCACCCCATCAAACTTGAAATAATTATTCAAGCTCGACTTATCAACCGTGAGAGGGTAGCGGACCATGACAGACTTTTTGGAAGACTGTATGACAGCGAAGCTGCTTTTATCATACATTGAATCATTTACATTGGGAAACAGAGAGCGAAGAGCATTTCCATAAGGAAGCAATAGAAACTGAAACAGTGTGTGAGTTACAGCCACCACCCCGAGTACAAGAAGCCATCTTCGGTTTACATTCTGGAAGAACTTAGGAAGCTGAAAGCAAAGTTCCATGTCGAAAAGGCAAAAACTTTGTAGAGCAGAAATCACCCAGTCATTATAGGTAACAACTCCAAATTCCTTCTCTAACGCTGCCTAAGTTGTCCAGAAAATGAGCCAAGATTCAAAAGAAGAAGAAGAAGAAGGAGTTATTTCAACTAGAGCATTAAATTAAAAATCCAGTCCTAGAAAATAAATAAATAAAAACTACAAAATGAAGCTGAAGTAACAAATCTAGATAGAACTCAAATTTCCCAGACATCCTAAAATTCAAGAGAATGTTTTTTTTTTTTAAAAAAAAAGTAAAGTAAAACTTACTCCATCGAAGCAAGCAGAATGGAAAACGAACAAAAATAAGCAAGTTGATATATTAATTAATAATAAGCATATGATGCAATGAGAGAATTGGAAGAAATAAATTGAAAGACTTGCTGCTATGTAGTTAGGCAGGAGTGATGATTTAAAATGCATGCCATGCCTGCTCATTAAGAAACAGGAATCGATCTTCACAAGGTGCAAGAAGAAGAAGGAGAAGAAGAAGAAGAAGAAGAAAGCGATGCGTGAAAGAGAGAAACCCTAACCTGAGTAGAGTTCAGTTGTCGGTGAACAAATGATACGAAGCTTACTATGTACTCATAAGTTATAGTTTTCACTTTAGCAACCAGAAGAAGAAGTTTTGAGTGAGTGAGCGAGCAAGTGAAGAATCAATATAGTAATGATTCTTCAGAATAGCAAGCAGCGATGGTATACAGAAAGGAACGAACAAATTAAAGAAGAAGCAGAAAGAGACGTTTACTTCACCTATGACAGACACAACTTGCTATTTCCTTTATTTATTTATTTTGCTTATCTATTTTCTTTTTTTTTAATTTTATATAGTTATTATTTGATTGTGGGATAATTTAGACTGACTGCATCTGTCATTTTCATGATTTCATCTCTCGCAAGACGCAAGTGGATGCTAACCGGGTCCATCGTGGTTCAATAGTATTTAAAAAAAAAAACTTTAATTATTTTTTTTAAAAAATTATTTTTTAAATCATATATTAGTATCATAAATAAATTTTAAAAATATTAATATATTTTTAAAAAAAATACTTTAAAAAACCATATTTGCCCCACTCCTAATAGATCCTGAGAGAATTGAACGAATGGGTCAACTGTAGAGAGATGTCAGGTGGGTTCCATGTACATTTGTCTTCTACTTTAAAAATAAAAAAATAATGAAATAATACTGTTTAAATTTATGATGATTCAGAAATAGCAGTAATTTAAAATATTGCAATTCTAAATTGTGAAATGTTGTAAAATTTAACTATGCCCTCTCATCTCCCTACCACAAAACCAGTCCACACCCCTCTCCAAAAAAAACCCCAAGACCCAGCCCCTCTCTCCGTGAAAGGAAAAAAAAAAAAAAACCCGAAAAACTCACATATTTCACCATAAAATATCACCAAAAAAAACTCTTCTATTTGTTTTTACATTTTAAAATTGTTTTAAAAAAATAAATTTTTTTTTTTTTGCTTCAAATTAATATTGTTTTGGTGTTTTTAGATCATTTTGATGTGCTGATGTCAAAAATAATTTTTTAAAATAAAAAAAAACATTATTTTGATACATTTTCGAATGAAAAGCACTTTGAAAAGTAACTACAACCATGCTTCCAATCTATATTATTGTTATTAGTTTAGTTGTGAATAGATTATTATTTAGAGTTGGTTTGAAATTAGAATTTCTTGAATTTTCTTGAAATTGTTATTGGTTTAGCTATGAATTTAAGCAATGAGTGTTGATTTCATGCAATTTTGTTTGGATTGTATTCGAATAATCAAAATTAATTTTATTATTTTTTTTGTATGATATGTTGAACTTCTTTATATTATGTTATTATATTGTTTTTTTTTGTATGATATGTTTAACTTCTTTATATTATGTTATTATATTGTTTTTCATGTGAATAATAACATTACTTAAAATGATGAAAGTAATATCTTGTTAAATATTAATCTAAGCATGCTATTTGTAGATATTAATAAAGTTATATGTCATAAACTTAGATTGAATTGTAATGATATTAGAGTTAATATGACATGAAGGTGTAAAATAAAAAAACATCAGTATTATACTGTATTGATTTAATTTAATGTGATATTAGTTTTAACATAACTGCTGATTTTTTTGTCTTTGTCCCAACTTTTGGTCGAAAGGATAGAATAACATCAAATGTACATATGACTCAAAATCTTCATTAAACTTTAAATTTAAGCTCCATTTATTTACCCAGAAAGATGTCGACTACATTATCAAAATCACACCAAGTTTTTGCAACGTTATGATTAAAGCTAAATTATTGAAACATACTTTTTCCCTTTTCGGTTCTAATATTGTATAGAAAATGAATGAGAAAAGCAAAAGAGGGGAAACAATGGCATTCCCATCTGGTCCCCAACAGGGCCAGAGGATGGCAGTGGTACACGACATTTTGCCATCTTTTTTAAAAAAAGAAAGAAAAAGAAACAGGTCTTCTGCCGGCCAATGCCACCGTGGTGGATGACTGGAAGGGTGACCATAGTTGCCAGGATGGAGGTCAGAGTTATCACCAACAAAGCAAAGCCTTGAATGAAATATTCAGCTTCCACAGTCAATAGTACACACCTGTTGCTCTGCACAATTTATGTACATAAAACAACATACAAATATGATTACTGTACCAACTGTCTCAAGTAATCCCATGCTTCTCTTAAACATTACATCATGGTGTTTTACCCTGTGATTTTTCCCACTTTTCTCTGCTTTCCATTACCCAGAAACGCAAAGTATTAACACCGTCATTTGCTTTCCATCTGAAAAACTCTGCTGTGCCAAACTGAATGAAGAATCATATGAAATAAATCATACTTCACAGGTTTTTTGTGCCAAAGGAAATGCTGTTGCACCTTCTTAACTCCTAACTGCATTGCAACGTACTTCTCTTGTGGGATCGAAAGCAGAATGTTTCTCAAATTTGGGATATCTTTCTCTTGAATAAATACAGAAAACGCCTCCCAGTTCAATACCTCAAAAAGAGGAGGCACGTAATTGTCTGATATGATGACTGGCACACACTCGTAGAAAATTGATTCAACCACTCGTGGCGTGTGAACTTCATAACCCCTGGCACATATGCAATATTTGCTTCTCTTCATATACTCCCGGTATCTTCTTTTGCCTGCAATATCACGAGACATCGGACCAAGGATTTTCATGTCAGGTTCCTTATTTTCCCAGTACTCCAGCAGAATTGGTCGGAGATAACCATGCATGTTTCCTGCAAAAAAGGCCAGAATCGGCCTTTCTGAAGGAGATTTTCCACCAAGTTCTTTTAGAGGGTTCTCAACAGAACGTATGTATGTAACAGGCAGAGTAGTATCCTTGCCTATCTTGAAACCTTTGGCAACATTGGAGTTGCAAAGAACCCTGATGCAATTCCTCATATGATGCCTCGTCATTTGGGAGGCCTGAAAGTCAATATGAAATCAAATGAGCTGCTACCCAGAATTATCAGAGAAATATGACAGTAAGACTAGGATTAGCTACACAATAGCAAGTTACATATCATTATGGTCAATAATTACTCTATTACTAAAAACCATCATAATTCAGGTCCTTTGCTATCCAGGGCACTCAGATGAGTCTCCCTATGAGCACCATTCAAACTTCTCAAAGTTATCAGTCCAATCTCACAAATAAGTACAATCAAACTAGGCAAGGAGGCTTGTGGCCAAGGATGATAGTTAATTCTGCAAATTAATTCTGCCTAACTGTTTGGTCATGTGGCCATGAATAAGGGTTTGCCTGCAGCCAGCCTACAAAGTCGAATGCATGTCATTGGATGCTTCTGATAACACTGAATTAAATCTGTATGATGCACAGAACTGTAAAGCATACCCAGTCATGACAGCCAACAAGAAAATGATCTGTTCCTCCAGTTCTATTCCAGAAACTATACTTTTTAGCAACTAAATCCACATAGTTCTTCAAAAATTCTGCAAGTTCCTTTTGATTGAGAGAATTGTGATCAAACAGGGCCGTCCTTAACATATGCGGACTAAATGGTAAGTAAAACAGATGAGCTTTTCTTGGGTCCCGCACTACAAACTTTTTGTTTCCCTCTATCAGCTTCATAAACCATCCTTCTGAGGCATATATTCCCCTCATCTTTGACTGGTGAAATATGGGTTTTTCTCCTTCCTTATAGACATAAACTTTGAGCATGCGTTCCATCAACTCGTAACTCCTGCAAATGAAATATATGGAAGCTTTAGCTCAGTTTCTATAAGAGGTAATTCTCCAACCATCATGCAGATCAAGTATTCAAAAACACATGGCATCTCTTCAGGAACTCAGGTGGAGCTGCATGCAGGCATAATTTTGCAGTTGATGTACTAGATCCCAGAGTTCAGAGCAATATTATGATTCATCAATCTCAGAATGTTATTGAGTCAAGTAATCAAGGAACTGAAATTATTGGAAAAATACAATGTAAGTAAAAACCATTAGCATACTGTGAATGAATGTTCATGAAGCAAAATACTAGTGTTCCCTGCTTCAAATATTAGGCGTTAATTATTTTGTGATTGGGGGGGTAGAGAGAAAGAGAGCACAACAGGTTGCGTGTAGAAAAATCATTATGTTGGCCAAAAATTTCACAATGCTACAGAGATTGGCATGTTGATGTCTAGATATGCTGCAGAATGGATAGAAATCTTCTGCGACCCACAAATACCCCAGATACTGCCCAGTATTCTAGATCACTGCACATATGCTAGTCTTACCAATATTTTACCACACCATAAGGCATTCCTCACATGTAGAATAACTTACCAGGTGATTAAAAGAGAGAAGAAACATTAAATATGAAATGGCTCATAGATATAATTATATAAAATACTGAACATTTAAAGAGGCTCACCTTTTGAACATGGAAATATTTCGAAAGGCAGAGGCATAAAGTCCAGGAGGGTTATCTACACGAGGAGCATTCTCTATCTCCAATTTTGCTGACAGAAGTTCACGATCACGAACAGACAACCGTCGTGGCTTCTATTACCAATAAAAGAAATAAGTGAAAGTTCCAACAAACAAAACTCCTTCCTACCATTCAAACAGATTCTTGAAACTATGAATTCTTACCATAGAATGGGAATAAACAAGACTCTGAAGCAATAGTGAATTCATTTGGGATATTGACGTGGACTGCTCCCACCTCTTCAATGTGGATATACTATCCCTCGTAGAATTATTGTTCAAAGTGACAGAAATGGTCTGCAATAATTCAGCATTCTTGGTTTGCGTCTCCATATGGTCCAAAGAAATTACCTTGGTAGGGAAGAATGAGTCAGAGGTTATTGAATCTCTATCCCTATTTTCCCCATTCTTTTTAGAAATACCCAATAATACACTTGGCACAGTGCCAACATTACTTTGAATTCCTCCAAATGTTGAGCTCGTGGTTGCTTCCAAGATTTCAGTTTCGCCAACCTGCTTCAGGTGTTTGCTTCCAGTTTCTATAGATTTTTCCTGTGAAGAAGTATTGTCTGTACTTTTACCGAGCATTTCCCCCAACTTGAGCAAGACATCATTTTGTTCAATCTTATTAGATGACAACTCATAGTCTGCATCTGTGTTTTCTATTTCATCCTCATCCCGAGCTTCTTCACCCAAATCAGATGAATCAGAACCATTTGTCATGATATGAAATACACGTATGCTTGACTTTGAACTGTTTGATAAGATGGGATTGCTGATCAGCATAACTACAGAATCCTCATCAGCAGATGATACAGACCAACCTTTCCCATAGGGAAGTGCAAAACATTGAAAAAGAATGATGACAATAATGGCCACACCAATAACCATCAGCAATCTCCTAATCTCTACAAGACATAACCTCTGAAAAAGGGCAGAGGTTTCCATATCACACAAGTGTGCTATCACCAACTATTTAAATCAAGCTCAGCAATCTGACAGGCCATAAAAAAAAATCACTCCCTCCCTTGCAAGTATTTGAAGCTAAGCCTTGACTAATCAAATGAAGAGTCTAGGAAAGTATATCCAAATCAATAGCCAAAAGTTGAAGTCTTTTCTTATATTAGAAACTAATCGAAGGATAGTCCACCGAAAGCTGCTTCTCTCAGTTACCAAAGGAGACAAGAGGTAAGCACCACACGCCAGAAAACACAAAAAACCTTAGGAACTTAAACCTTACTAAATCAACATCAAAGCCATGAAAACTGAAGTAGTGTTACCTGTTAGAGCTCCCTCCATGAAAGAACGACCTCGATTAGCTTTTCAGTAAGTAGCCCAGCCACTCTCAGCTGTCTGTCGGTGACTGTCTCTCCGTATCTAATCCTCTTGTCCTTTTCATGAACACAACCTGTCCTTATTATTTGCCTAAAATTACAAACAGACCACTACAATAAAAATAATTCCCAACAAAAACCGACATCGTTTCATCTCTTCCCAGTTCTTTCTTCCTAAACCCCAACTCATTCACTTAACGGCGCTAAAAAATTATTTCCAATCCTATTCCCAATCTTTGCACCACCAAACCCTAACCCATCCCACCGAGGTTCGCTTCTCTCAATGGAACAACGCCAACGCCGAGAAACCGAAGACGATATCCGCCGCCATCGTCGCTTCACTTCTGCTACCAACATTGTCACGACCTGAATAACGCCACCGAAGAAAATTCTTTTTTTTAATATCCACTGACACACCTTCACCTCCCTCAATAATAAATCCAAACAGTCCTAACCCCTGAAAAGATTCCACCCCGCATTTCGCAGCAAAATTACCAGAATGCCCCAACCGCAAAACAACGCCGAACCACCCAATGACATGAAAGCCGACATCAAGCTAAGCGAGGACGGCGTCTCCTATGTCAGAGACGCCACGCCGTTCGAGTTCAAGTACAGCTGCATGGAGACGCAGAAGGTAAAGCCGTTGAAACTGCGCGAGGAGAAGTTGAAAGAGATTGATTTTGGTTTGTTTTGCCTCCCCGGATAAGAAGGGACTAAAGCCGGTTCAGGCTACTCGGTAGGTGAAGAGTAGAGAGGAGATATTAGGTGAGGCTTTGAGGCAAGAGGAGATTAAAGTGTGTGTGTGTGTGTGTGTGTGTGTGTGTGAAAGAAAGAAGGATGCTAAATGTAGTTTGGTGCGGGGGCAGGGAGAGATGGTTTGCGGCATAAAACATGCGCATCGGGAGCGAAGGAGAAGGAGAGTGTGGAGTGCTGTTGATATTTGGACAAATGTGAGCCAGCAATTAGATTAGAGGTAGTTTTGTAATGTTTTTCTCTTCCACAACAAAATGAAACTCCCTCCCTTTCTTAGTTAAAGATGCGAGCACATTGAATATGAAGACATCTATAGATTCTGAAGAGCAAGGAGAGGTTCTCTCCGAAAAAGACATAGATGAGACGTCTGCTGCTAAGGTTTCTATTTCAACGACAACAGAAATCTATGCAAGTAAAACCTCACCAGATAATGCTGGCAGGCAATATTGGTTGATTTTAGGGTATATTGATCGAACGCTAATACTACGTCATCGGAATCTGACGCCTCAGTACTGGAAAGAGCTCCAAAATGCTTGGTGCGCAAGATTTTAGTGAACTGACTAGTCCAGTGAGTATTATGCAAGAGGGTTTTAGAATTGTAGAAACAAGCTGTTGAAATTGGAAGTGCAGTTGTCATCGTAGATGAAAATCTGGATGCTGACGAGGTTTATCAAAAGGCAGTTGCTTTTCCCAGTCTTTTCTTCCTGGTCTTGTTTTTAGTCACTGACCATGTAAGGCTGTGGCTCAAGAGAGAGAGAAGCAAGAAAATATTGGGGATTTGGAAGCTAAACAAGTCACAACATGGGAGTTAGCGAGAGGAAGAGTTCAAAAGTTTGAAGAAGAAAAGATCTCGACGAACATTATGTAGATTCATTACCACAAGGAAGCCTAGGGGTAGATGAACTTGCTAAATTGTCATCTAAAAAAAATATGTGATGTTATAGGTTGTAGAGTTGAATTTATCAAATAAGTTGACTATATTTCAATTAAATAAGAAAAAATAGAAAATGATAATCGATGTGTCGAATTTAAAAAGAAAAATAATTATAATAACCGAGGATAAAAATATTTTTTTAAAAAAATAAATAAATAACAATTCACCTTCCATACATCATACACAGTACTTATTTTCATAGCAAAATAAAAATAAACACTTTATTTTTAGATTTTTTTTTTTTGTTATTGTATATTTATTATATTTTTTATCTAAAAAATACTAGTTTAAGCTTTGAAATTCCACAAAACCACCCAAAAATAACTGATTTGCAGTGTTAGGATTTTTAGATCTAACTACCACCTTCCCTTTGCCATGGAGAAAAACTCTAATAGCATGAATACCTTAAACACATTATCCAATCACCAAAAAAATCATATTTCTAATTCTGAGCGTAATGGATTTCAAACATCATCAAATGCATAACGTATTCCTTTTTTGAAACTGACAGGGCTTGTGAAATTGATAATGTACTCTTACAGACATTGCAGAGTCCTTGTAGAACATAATCCATAACAGCAACTATGTTTTCCATATTCCAGCAGATTATTATCTATACTTGTGATGCTGACGAAGGCCCGGTTCCCACTATCCTCTTCCAGAACCAGTGGTTTTGCCAGAGAAGATACACCTCCTCAATCGGTACTTGCTTTGTTTCTGGCAGGAAGAAGAAGATGAAGGCACTCATGATGAAAATTAAACCACCGAACAGCAAGAAAATTCCATATTTAAGGTGACAGAGTGAGATAAGGAAACACTGTGCTATCAAAGCTGTGAAGATCATGTTGACGCAGACCACCACACTCTGACCAGCAGACCTCATCTCCAAGGGGAAGAGCTCACTTGGAACAAGCCATCCAAGAGGACCCCATGACCTTCCATAAGCCAGGACAAACAAACAAATGGCAATCACAAGGAAGATGCCAATTCCTTTGGGGATTGGCTTTCCTTCTCCGAACTTCAAGGCCAAAGTTATGGTCACAGCAATCTGCAAATCAAACAAAGACAATTATGGATATGGGGTGCTATAATATTTTAACTATATGCTGTGCATATATATGTGTTTTTACAGGGTTGATTAAAACTTAAAAGAGAGTTACCATGACGAAGAACATTTCAGTCCCGGCTTCCAAGAAGAAAGCTCTTCTGCCAAATTTGTCTACTAAAGCCATTGAAATGAGTGCACCAACAACAAGTGCTGCATTGGTTATCACAGATGAAAATAGAGATGCGTCGTTGCTAAAACCCAAGCTCTGAAATAAGACGGGAGCGTAGAAGAGTATGGAGTTCATGCCAGTGAGTTGTTGAAATGCAGGGATCGCCAAGGCCCCAATTATGAACTGGGGTCGGTTCTTCCTCGCAAGAAGATTCCTGAAAGGATGCTTTATGGCTCTTGCTTCATTACTTGCATCAACAAGATCAGCAAACTCAGCATCAACCCGCGTTGTGCCTCTAACTTTCTCCAATACTCTTCTGGCTTCCTCTAGTTTTCCTTGTTCTACAAGACTGTTAGGGGTCTCAGGTAGGAAAATACCACCAACAAACATTATAGTTGCAGGAACTGTAGCTAAGCCAAGAGATAGCCTCCATCCCCATGGATGAATCTTTTCGGTTCCATAATTAATGAAGTTTGCTACTAGGATTCCTAAGCAGGTTGTCAGTTGAAAAAGTTGATTAACTGCACCTCGGACTTTTGCCGGAGCCATTTCTGATAGGTACAAGGGAACAGCCTATACCAAAATCCCAGCAAGATTACAATCAGTAAATTAAACAGAGAACCATTACATAACATTATTGTTATTATTATTTTGATTCAGAGTAGTGGGCTAAATTAATTACTTGGTTGCTGAATCCAATGCCCGCACCAAGAAAGCATCGTCCTATGATCAGCATTGTAATGTTCTTTGCAAAAGCGTTGACAAGTGCTCCTGTAAAGAAGCTGACAGCTCCAACAAGGATGCTAGCCCTCCTACCTCGGCTTCTTGTTACATAGGAGGCCCCGAATGTGCTAACGAGGGCCGCAAAGTACAACGAGGATGTAAAGAGAGTCAAAACTTGGTCATCATATTTGCAGTAATCTGTCTCGCGGAGATGTGCGTGCTTCCTTCTGTAAACATCTGGGAAGAATTCTACCAAGAAATCATCCATGGAAGTGACTCCACCTGAAACCAAGGTATGTAGAAATCCGTTTACTATAAGAATCGGGTCATTATATACGTGCGAGCGTGCGTGTAATAAAATCTTTTGTTCATGTCTTTTTCGCTTCTATAGAAAAGTAAAGACATCACAGCTAAAAGAATCAAATTAAGAAAAACTGACCTGAAACACCAAGATCATATCCAAAAAGTGATCCTCCTAATGCTGCAACGATGCAAGCAAAAATGAAATAACCAGTTATCTTGTACTCATAAAGATGAGCTCTCTTAAGATTTCCTGCATCGACGAAACCTCCTGCCATTGCTCCAAACTAATATTACTTTTCCTAGTACAGGCTAAAGTCAAGTGCAGCAACGGAAGTAATAGGAACTAAGTGACTAGCTTAGCTACAGATCCCTGCTATCAGTATCAAATCACACGCAGTTACCCTTTTAGACGGAAACAAGAAAAATCATACAAACTAGGCTTTCCTAATGAATTGCCAACAAGGTTCATGCCTGTGGAGGCAGTTTGTTTAGATAAATGAAATAAAAACTGACGAGCTATCTTCGTATTTAAACACAAGTAATTGCTAAAGGAATTAAAAAGAAAAAGAAAAAGAAAAAAAAGAGTAGATCCCCCTCTTGCTGTGCTGGATATTAGTTGTGCTGGATAATAATAGCACCATATCCAGTTTTCACCAAGATCCAGTCAGTGGGGGATAAGAAGATAGAGGCGACTAAGGCGTAAATGACTACTGAAAGTTGATCTAATCAAGCTACGAACAATTAGGAGGCATAGTGCTATATATGAGGCATGATCATCTCCCACATATACGTTAAACGTGATGTGTAATCCAGTGCTTATCCAGTAATGACTTGTATCCTTATTTGACTCGAAATAAACGGAAACCGGGACTAGGGATTTGCCATTTATAGCTTTGCAATCTAATCCGGGACTTGTTCATATATTACGGTTGTCAAAATTAATTATTATTAGCAAAAACTTATTTGATTTGTGAATCTCTCAACCGTTGGATTTGGATATAAGGATAAGAGATTGTGGGCATCTCTTTATTTTCGACAACTAATGATTTATGTTATTGTTTCCCTTTCTTAAAAAATAATTAAAATCTAAATTAGTTACAAAATAATTTTTTTGGGTCAAAACCCAGTCCACCAGGTTTATACCAATCAAAATATATTTTTTAGTATTTCAAATTAATTTTTTAGTAATCAAAATTGATTTTTAGCGGTTAAAACGGGTTTTTTAATTTGAATTTTTAGTTTTACCCATATAAATATTTATTATTATATTTAATAAAACAAAATCAATAATGTAGAAGTTTTTATTATATTTATGGTAGCAGTTGGGGCAATTGGTCCACCAGCCAACGAAAATTTGTAAAAAACAAGAAAGAAAAAGGAGATAGAAGAGAAAAAATGAATGTGAATAGTAATATTATTCCTTTTTTTTCTAGTTTTTCTTCTTGCGATATTGATTTTTTAAAAAAACAATTTGAAAACTATCAAAAATATCCTAATAGTTATATATAATAGTATCTAGTTCTGAGCACTTTATTAGATCTAATATAATATAATTTTTACTCCACTAGATTAAAACTCAAATCTATCTCGTTCCTTGAAAACATCTGTGTTTAATCCTGTATTGCCACGTCACCGGGTGCAACAAGTATACAGTGTAGAGTATCACACCAAATTCAATATATGTCACTCAGGACCGTCAGATCAAGACAACGCAGTCGTAGGATCAATTCAGAAGTAATCCTGTGGTCCACATGCTTCTTGTGTACCGTATTTCCATGCGCATGTCCATACTATAGTAAATCTCAGAGATCCTCTCTCTCCTCTCGCCGGCGATTCCCTCTCTCTCCTCGTATCTCCCAACTCCAGCAACATAAAGCAGTCGGAACACCACAGAAAGACTCATATCCTCCTCACGAAGAAATCCTAGGTAGTTTTCATCGACTTATCTTCTTTATCTTTTCGGAAAATGGTCGCGACTTCTTCGGCCACTCGAAGCTTCAAACCGTCGATTCTCTCTCATCAGCCATCAACGGCCATCTAAACCACCATCATCAGAATCTTCTCCCCCAGATCTACCATAATCTACCCTTGTTGGCCCGGAATCTCTCCGAAGCATTTCACCCCTCCAACAGTGGCCGCGCGTGAGATACACTTGCCACCAGGGGTATTTTTGTAATTTCCAGAGAAGTTAGGGTATTTCTGTCTTTTATCTTTACAGTGGCACTCAGGTTAATTTTAGGGATTCCTAGTAGTATTTTATTTATTTTGTATACAAGTATTTGTAAAAATTTATTTGTATTTTGTAAAATACCCGAAATAAATATAAAGAAGAATAATTACACGGGTCCAACACTCATTTTATCCTGTCATCGTGCGCAAGTCTAAAGCCCAATTCTCAAATATGGGTTATGGCCATTTTTTAGCGATATCGACATAATCTTCCTTTTTAGGAATGAACATTGTTTGTCAACACGTCTTTTTTTACAAAAAAATGATCGATGTCAAAAGTTTAAAAACAAAATATAGATTATGTCTATTGTTTCTTTTTGTAACTCAGACATAACTCTTCTTTTTAGGGCTAAACGTTAACATTTTAAACGAGTCTCTTATTTTTAGGGACTAGTGTCATTTTTTTGACGTGTCTTTTATTTTTAGGGACCGACGTTAACCTTCTTAAAAAATAAATTACAAATAAGCTCAAAATATTATAGCATTCGAATAAAATAAAATAAAAACACAAGCAAGGGTAACTTTTCTTTTGAAATGATATTTTAAGGGTGATGTCTACCTTCCCTTAATAATAACTAACTTAATACATGAATCTCTGGGACCAGTTCTAATTTAGAATATCTAGTTCCCTCAAATTACTAGATGACGACTCCAATAAAATCTTCATTTCCCCCAACTAATCTTTTTGTTAATAAAAAAATGGAGCCACCGCGCAACGTCGTGTATCGACACTTCTATTTCTTTTATTTTCAAAACTTGTCTTTCTCTTAAATTCCAAGCCTTTAAGTCTAATATATATCGGTGACATCTAAGTGTCAATCGAGGATATTAATTTTTCTTAGCAAGTCCAAAACATTTATGCTTCTGGATCATGTTACTAAGTACATCGACCCACAATGATTACTGCTTGGATATTTTAGGACCAGGGTGTAAAATCCTTATTCAACAAAATTTACAATGGAACCTTGGTATTATGTAATAATGAGCTTGAACAAGGCATTATTACTATTGCACAAACAAAGTACTTAACAACAATTTCTCCTATGATTTGGGCTAGGTTTTATAAACACAACAAAGACCCACTCAATTATTCATTGATATGGCTTGATAGGCTATTGATAATCACATGTGAACAAGAGTAAATGGTTATAGACATGTCAATTCATTGATCAATTAAGAGTGGCAAAGATAACATGGACTTTAGAATAAATAGGCTTAAATCCACTCATCCACCAAAGGTTTAAATCATTGCAGTAGACCCATTCTCACCCATGTAGACAGACCACCAATAGATTAGGCATAACAGACCATTAGGAATAAAAGACAAGTAGGAATATAACTTACTTTGGTTATGATGCTTTAGGGTGATGATACATTTCCTTTAGCATAACCAGTTCTTTACCTTAAAATTATGCATATCAGTTAGGGTTTTCTAGTGATTACAATACCAGGCAGTGAATCTTTTTTTTTTTACTTTCACTCGTTCCAATTATAGTTGCCATAATGTCGAGTGCAACAATGATGTTAAGAATAAACATGATTTGATAGAGAAGATACACTCCATGCTCAAATGTCTAAATCAAAACATCCTTGAAGAAAGAATAATAGTTACATTGAGAAACTGACCACTAAAAAGTTAAGTTAAATCATATATGATTTTTTTTTTAATTTGAAGGATTATGACATGTTACTAGACACTGCACTTGATCTTCATTATTAAATAAATAAATAAATTTGTTGAATTGATAATAAATTAATTAATTTAATTTTTTTTGTTAGGATTATGATTTATATTTGGGTCAATATATTAGAAATCTAATGGGCCACACACGTTAAGAATTATTGTTAAAAAATTAAATTGAGATGATTAATCAAGTGAGACTTGATTGTAAACAAGTTTAGAAATTGAGAATTAGGATGTAATTTATATAAGGGATTACAAATCTAGACCTAGAAAATCAATTAGAAACTTGATTGCAAAAATTTCTAATAATTATTCTTAAATAATATATGTGATATTTTTTTTAAGGAGCAAAGTGGTATTTTATCATTAATAGGATTATAAATTTTTTCCTATAAATAAAATGTTATACCTTATATTTTTTATATAAGAAAAGAAAAACCTATGATATATAAAAGAAAAGGTTAGTATTTAAGTCATGGTAATGTCTCTCTCCTAAAAGGGTTTAAGAGATTTCTGATATGGTAATTTGTGTGAATTATTATTAGAAGCCAAAAAATTAGATAACTTATGATTTACGACGACCTTGTCTTGAAGAGTTTATCAGACCCTATAAGGAATAATTGATTTTTAATTAATCCTCATATAAATCCTAAATGACTCAAAATTGTCCAATAAGATTCCTGCAACTCTTAAAAAAATTTAAAATAATTAATTTTTTGTATTTATGTGTTTCAAGAAAATCAACAATAAATTCAAATAGATCAAGAATCGAGTCAATCCATATGATCTAGTAATTGGGAGAGGATTGGGTGGCTCAATGTTGAGCCAAGTTTAAGTGCTCATACATTAGGTCAAGCCCAAACTTTTAGGATGTGTAGTGAAATAGAAATTAAGTAACTGTCATGTTTTTGTTTTATCAAGCTTAATTTTATATACATTGTGATTGAGATGGAAGGTTCTAAACTCAATTGAGATGAGATTTTTATTATGTATAAAGTGTAAATAAAGATATGTATCAACGAGAAAATATCATGCATTAAAAAAAAACTAAAAAGGCGTATAAACATTGTGAGATAATTCATGGCACAATGAATTACTGGTGTTTTTTGTTTTTTGTTTTACTCTTAAATAATATAGATAACTGATAATCATATCTTTTCTCTTTTTTTTCTTTTCTATTTCCCTCTCCTTTGCTGACAGCCTACATAACCACATCTTTTTTTCTTTTTTCTTTCTTTTTTCTCTTCTTTCAACCTAACTTCCATCTCCCTTATCTTAGGCATTTCTCATATGATTGATGGTTGCTAGGAAGGAGAATGGCATAGGGCATGGAAGAGGCAGGAAAGGAAAGGAAATAAAAAAAAAAAATTGGAGGAGGGCTTGGGGGTGTCGTAGCTTAAGGAGAATGACAATGACCAGTGACGGAGACAGGGGGCTAGCAGGGGTCGGGGCCCCTGCAAGGAAATATTTTTTCTAACCCTTCCCTTAACAATGTTTATAGTTTCAGTAGTAAAATAATTGAAATCTTGACCCTTCTAGAATAATTCTTCTAATTTGCCCCTCTTTTAATTTTATTTTCCGGCTCTGCCCCTAACAATGACACATTAGCTTCGACAACCTAAACAATACCTTTACAGGTTTCTTTTACTTTTTTTTTAGCTAATTTACTATGGCATACGGTTTTATATACACACGATAAGATTTATTGTTATATTATTGAAATTAAAATTACTATATAACACACAAACATAATATAAGATTTCAATGGCTAAATTAATAAAAGAATTAATATTAATGTTTGAAATTTGAAATGTCACATTAATTTAATATAATTTTTATACTTAAAATTTTATAAAAATATACTCATTTATATATTTTATATCACGGATAGAATATAACAAAATAAAATGTTTATTATTAATATTCTTAATTATGTATCTACTTATAATAAAACAAATAAGCATCATAGTAACCTTAAAATTTAAATCGATCAAAATTAGAGATATTGAGCATTACCTAACAAGAAGTAGAAATGAGGAAGAAAACATTAGCAAACTAATTTGGACATGAACCATTCCAATTAGCAAAACAATATAAAGACAAAATACAAGTGGAAGCGGCTACGGAGAATCTATTCTCACGATAATCACGTGTAGTTTTGTACTGAAAAATAATAATAATAATAATAATTAAAAAAAAAACCTACCCCCTTACTTTTCTAGTGTTTTTGAACTCTAGTGTAGAAAAAAAATAATAAAATAATACAGTGTAGAAATATTCAGAGAAATAATATAATTTACAGCGTATGACATCTACAATTCCTGATCTTTAAATTGTAAATTTGATAAATATAATATTTAATAAAAAGAGAAGATAAAAAAAAAATCACAAAGTTACATTAAAACAAGACATTGTTGATACTATTAAAAAAATTTCAAAATAAATTTTATAATATAAAAAAAAATCATAAATAATTAACAAGTAGATCATATAAATTAATTAAAGGTGTTAGGTTTACTTTGAACTGCTTCTGTAATTTACTTTAATTATTATTGATGATTTTTTTAATATTATTAGTTTGTCTTATTGATATTTTTTTAATAATATTAATAATGTTATCATTAAAATTTTAGTTTGACTTTGAGGTTTTTTTTTTTTTTTTTTTCATTCTCGTCTTTTCTTGTTAAATGTTATGTTTATCGAATTTGTAATTTGAAAGAGTCTTTAATAATATCTTGTGAATCATGATTCTTTAATTTTAATTTGTGTTATATTTTTATATAATTTTTTTTATTTTTTTATATATTTTTTAAATCTAGGAGAAAAAAAACTCTTACTTTTCTTTCTCGTTCTTTTATTTTTCTCTTACCTGACTATCTCTCACTGCTCTTTGTTCAAAAACTCCTTTTGGCTTAAGGTCTGATCTTCTCGCTCGATTCTCGATTCAGGTACTGGCTTTCTTTTTTTACGAGTTTTATATATATATATATATATATTTACAGTTGTGACTTATGTATGGATTCTTTATAATTCTTGACACGAGTTGCATCTGGATTTTTAAAAAAAAATTAAGCTTGGTTTAGGAGATAATTTTGAATCCTAATTTTGGGTTTTCTTTTCTTTGCGTGCTTTAGTTTAATGGGTTCTTGTGAATTTCCTTAATGTTTGGACTTTGCTTGCATGATTTGATGATATACAGATCTGGGCATTCGTTTTTCGTTGCTGAGAAACTAATAGAAAGAATATGGGCATAAAGACTTAGTTGCTTGAGGTGGCTGAGCCAAAAAAAAAATTTATGGACTGTTGCTTAGTGTGTTTTGTTTTGTGGGCTCGTTCATGAGAACTGGGAATTTTAAGGTTTTGATCTGTGTATCTTTTGTATTTTGTTGGTTTATAAAATTTCAAAGAGGGGTGTGTGTGTGTGTGTGTTATGGTTTTCGTGTGTGGGGCACTCAAACATTTTGCTCAAGTCTTATCATGTTCCATTTCTTTTAGTTCTGGCTATGTTTAGATTCAGTGTTTCTTGGTGATGTGAAATTAATTCCCTTTTCTGGAGTTGTCTATTTAAATTAAAAAAGGCACAGCTTTCAATGCTGTTCAAAAGTATGAAATAGAAGAATTTGAATAGTTTCTATATGAAGTTCTTGTGTTTTTGCCAGTTCACCATTTTGATCCCATAATGCGTACTTTGCAATATGAACTTGGTGCTGGTGGGACTTAAGTGGCTGTTAAATTGAGTTGGATTGATCAATAGTGTTCCATATTCAACTTCATGTCTTATTATTAGTGATTTTTATATTTCTTCTCTCCTTTTCATACCTTTCAGTCTCATTGAAACTGATTTCTCTTTCCTGTTTTGTTTCCTTGAGCAAGATCAACTTTCACTGAGGCAGGGCAGGTCATTTGGAGATGATACCTACTGGTTTTAGGGTAGAATGTGAAGGATAGTACCTGCAAAAGAGATTATTGGACAAATTCGTAACTTGATCAGATTGGCATCTTTCGTTCCTGAATATGGAGGATGAGAATGGGCTTGAGCTTAGTTTGGGTCTAGGTTGTGGTGGATCATCTGCCAAATCCAAAGGTAAAAGTGGCAGCTCCTCAGATACTAGGACAGAAGAAGGTGATAGAGGCAACAAATTGGTAGATGATTTTAAAAATTTTCTTCATGGTAATACCCAGAAGCAGGATTCAAGTACAGGGTCTCAAAGAAGTGATTCAGTGAAACCTCAAGAGAAGTTCTTTAATGACCTTTCCAAGAACAATGCAGATGCAGATGCGCCTATTAATTTGAACAATAGGGGGCTGTGGGTTTCAAGCGCTAATAGATCTGCTGAAACTGATGAAGAAAAAAGATCAGACCTGGGTAACAAGCGTAAACTGTTATTTGATGATTTAAATAATCAGAAGAAGCATGAGAGAGATGCGCATCATTCTGATTTACATGACAAGAAATCACATATCTCCATAACTACAGAAGATGGCTCAACTGCTGAAAACGAAGATGTGGCAGAGTCTGAAGTTGAGGGTTCCACCTCAAGGTTGGCTTCTCACCATGATGATGGCTCCAAACAGTTTGTTGGAGTTGGTGGTCCTCCTGAGGCTACAAATGAAATTCGTGGATTTTCTGATTCAAGTGTTGTGGAGTTACAAGGACAAAGGAGGCTCAGTAGTTCTTCAGAAAATGAATTTAAGCAGGGAAACTTGAATTATGGAGTTCCATTCTCAGTCCAACCAGTAAGCATCATGAATGTTCACTCATTTCCTATAAAGGAGTCTAACTCTGTTGGTGCACCCAGCACTTCAGGACATCCAATAACAGGCATGGTTCAGGTGCTGCCTACTTCAAATGGCGAGCAGCGACCTGGGAACCAATCTGTGAATCCTGGAAATTTGCCAGTAATGTTTGGCTATTCCCCAGTCCAGCTTCCGACATTGGACAAGGATAATTCCTGGGGCTTGGTCTCTCATCTTCAACAGTTCCACCCTTCCTATCCTGGCAGAGCTCCATCAAATGCAGAGAAGCAGAATGATGGGCTGAAGATTTCTCAAGGTCATTCTTCTCACTTTTTATTGTTTCTTTTATCTTTTCCATTCTTAAAGAATATGTGGTGTAATTTCCTAATTTAGAAACCTGCTGGTGAGATTATTATGCCTTTCTTTCTATCCATCACCATGCATAGAGTCCTGACCTTTCCTGCACACGATCATAATGTGATTTCCTTTTTATGCCTATTGATGTCTTCTCTTCTTGCGTGGGAAGACAGATTGATTTGTCTGATTAAAACTATTGAAGATGTGGAAAGCTGGGATATGCTGTGCCTATGCATGGTTTTGTGTAGATTTTAACTGGTGAACCAATGTCATCTTTGCATGAGACCCATATCTACGATAAGGACAATAGATTGACAAGGATATTGATTTTTCAGATTTAAACATGAAAGATTATTCTAATTGTTCTTTTCTCCTAAATCATCCCTACTATAGACTCATTACGTTTTGTATGTTCTACTGATTCATTGGCTGTCGATATCGATGCCATCAGCTGTTTCTCTGTCATTATGGTTTTAAGCCATTTTATGCTGTTGTGGCTATATGATTCAAAATGATTCTCTTTTTATTTAACTTTGTCCTTTGCATGTAGCAGCCATGCAAGCTATTGCACGAAATTCTACTGAGGTTGCACAATTTGATGGGAGGACATTGGGACGGGCCAAAGGCGATCGCAAACAACTAATCACAGAGGAAGGCTCCTCTTCTCATACTGAAGATGATGCGAAAGGAAGCACCATGAACTTTAGGGCAAAGGATGCACCACCTGAGCGTTCGACAGCTGAAACCATCTGTTTTGATTTTTCAGCCATAAAGCCAGGTATTGGTCCAGCTGTAAAATTTGGGGGATGTGGTTCGTATCCAAATTTGCCATGGGTTTCTACCACGGCGCCTGGTCCGAATGGCAGAACAATTTCTGGTGTTACTTACAAATACAGTGCAAACCAAATCAGGATTGTTTGTGCTTGCCATGGTTACCACATGTCCCCTGAGGAGTTTGTTCGACATGCAAGTGAAGAAAATGCTAATCCAGATGCTGGCAATGGGTTAGCTACATTCCCAAACGCCAATCCCGCCGCCTCTACTCAGAGCTGAAGTGTATCATCTTTTGCTCAACACGACCAGTGACACTTTGTGAAGCATAATCTGGTGATGGCCTGTATACCTCTTGTGACATCCCTCCATACTTTCAGTATGCTTCCTCGCTGATTTATTTTCAGCTGCATTGGTTACTGCAATCAGACATTGCAGGGGTGTATGATAATCAGTGTTCTTGCTTCATTTCTTCGTCTAATAGTAATGTTAAAACTATTTCAATTTAAATTTCCTTCTTTTTGTCAAGGAAAATGTGACACCCGAATCTCTCGGCAAAAACCTGGTGTAGTCCTGGCTGTCGAAAGTTACATTTTTCTTAGTCAAACAACAGGATTTGAACATGGGATCCTCATTAAACGATTGTGAAAGGAACTCTTGATATTTCATAAACATGTTTGCTTGCCTATTAAGAAGTGTTTGATGACGCTTGTTAGTTGTCAATCTCTGCTTATAAATTGTCAACAAACTGTTTTTCCATTTTAAGCCCCGTATCTCATAGAATTTTTAACATATTCATTTCGAACTTGAGGAAACAAAGTGAACTCGGTTACCATTGAAAATTGAAATTAAAATTGAAGTTTTTGCACCCTGAAAAAGTTGTTCTCTGCTAGTTTTTTTATCTGCGGTGAAACAAATATAGTAAAATATTTGATAATAAATTAAATTTTTGATAACAAATCAAACTGTGTTTTATGTTATGGAGCTTAATAAATAAAAAAATTGAGTTTGAAATGCAGTTTTGTGCAACAGTTTTTACATGTATTTTTAATTGAATTTTGCATTTTAAAAACGTTTTTGAAAAAAATTGAAATTTTTTTATTTTTTTATTTACTTCAAATTCATATTTTTTGGTATTTTCAGATCATTTTGATGCGCTGATAATTAAAAAAAAATTAAAAAAATTTATTTTAATACATTTTCAAGTAAAAAACACTTTAAAAAATAACTGTAACCACACTCCCAAACACAACTGTTTTTTGCTACACATAAATTTCAACCATAACGTTTAGCAAAAACATATCTAAATTCAACTCATATTTTTATTAAAACTTACTTTTTATCAACCACAGAAACTACCTACTAAACAAATTGGTTCCACGTATACAGATGGCTTTCTCAACGTCATAACAGCTGTAGAACATAGATTAATTTTCTCGAACAAGATTATGTATCTGATGGATTTTTTAGATATTGCTATAAACATCAAGATCCTCACCAACAAACTAATCTGTATTTTACTCTTCATGTTGGGTTGGAGCAGTTGTGATGTTTTTCTTTGCTGCAGGCGGCTAAACAAAAAAGCGTTGAGAATAACCAAAATATATTTGTTACCTGTAATGCTTCGTGCCTTTGACTTTTCAAGAAATCTGGCCATCATCCTCCATGTGCCTGCTTGAGAAACACTGCCGGGTCTGGTGTGTCTGTTTATTCCTTACAGACTGGTCTCTCCTGAAAAGCATGCTTTAGCAAAGACAACGATCATGTTCCTTAACAAGCTAGGTTTTCTTGACCATTTCCACTTGAGCAGAACAACTGTTTTCACCTTGACTTTATTATAATCTTAGCTTGCCCCAGCATGAACATAGTCTTCTAATGCATGTCTTGCACTTGCCCCAGCATGAATATAGTCTTCTAATGCATGTCTTGCACTTGAAAGAATAAAGGGAAGAGGCTGTCTTCAAGTACAATGCTTAAATTTGATGAGCTTATAATCTTAAGACATTGCTACAGTGTTCGACATCATTCGATGATACAATAGATCCTGACCATTGAGTTCTAGGCTCTAATGTAAAATCTCAGCAAGATTTTCAAACTTATTGTGAGGAGGTGTTTTCTTTAAGATTCTGAAATAGATAACCATGTTTTTTAGGATTTGGAGAGTCTCGGTTTTCTTCAGCAATAACCATCTCTTTTCCATTTAGATTTCTCAAATGTTTTATTTCATTTATTAACTCTATTTATTGATGCTCTTGTGCTTCTAAAATCTTTCTTGTTATATTATATTGCCTTACAATTAATATTTTTAAATTATTAATTCTGTATCATAATTTTATTGTGTTGTAGTAGCTAATTTTATTTTTTTTTCAAATCTAGATGATATATAGAAGATATACTCGTATATTTACTTGTTTTTTCAGCTTGATAAAATAAGAATTCGATTACACAATCTTATAATGGAAGGATCAAAGTTTATTTTGTCATTTTATGTGTAGCTTGAGTTATTGTGGTGTTTTTCTTAATTTCTAAGTTTTTTTTGGATTTATTGGCAATATCTTTGTATTTTTTAAAAAAAATTATTTAAAAAAACAATATTACCACAAAACTAAAATAGCTTTAATGCAGTGAAACACCTACCTACTTGCCATCTCATTGACTTTGTTGGCTTTCCTACACCACTAACATTGACCTGTAAATTGCAGTAATTAGAGTAATTAATGAAGCAAATTGGAAGTGACCTCGATGGTCTTATCAACAACTGGTTTGGGGTTTCAAAGTATACTGACGATACTTTTATATATATATATAGTTTTCAATGTAAATTATGGTAACAGCAACAGTTCACCTGATAAAATTAAAACTTCATTAAAGACAGGTTCACATTAAAATTTCAAAAAGAAAAATGTCAAATACAATTCTGAAGGATATAACTCAAATGGTCAGATTCTAAGTTTGTTTGTTAAAGATTACCAGTTCGAGTCTCACAAACCTTATAGTCACTGGAATCTTACATGGTCTTTAACTTTAAGACCCGTGAGATTAGTCGAGATACACGCAAACTAGCCTGAAAACCAATATTAATAAAAAAAAAATATATCAAATGGGTTACGGTAGAGTTAATTATTGCATCATTGTATGTGGTATTGGTTATGATATTTTAATGAATAAACTATGGATAGTGTCAAGAACAACGACACCAACAAGAAAAAAGAAAAAAGAAATGCATAGGAAGATGACCACCAAGGCAGCAGCCAAAACTGTGTAATAAAATTACAAGACTCTCCACCTTGTCATCACTACTGCATTTCCAAGTTTAAAAACTAAAACTATAATATTAAAATTCTTTGTGAAATGAAGACAAGTCATGAATTGCTTCACAAGAAACCTGCCAAACTAGATAAATACCATACGCCATACTGGGGTCACTCGCACCCTTTTTATTTTATAGGACTATGCTTCTCAAGCTGCCCCATTGGCTTTGCACCCACAAGATACTCCTCCTCTAGCAGAATGCTTGCAGGAGAAACATCGAATTCTCGGAAATCACTTTTGATGCTTTGATTTTACCATGAATCAATCAAGTTTTATCACTTTGCAACTCCTATTTGTGCTCTTCCGAGTCCAAGCACAGAATACTTTCATCCAGGGAAATGAACCTTCACAGGATGCTGTCTCGAATTTCCGACCCAGTCTGGCTGTTGTTATAGGAATTCTCTTCCTCATCTTTTCGCTAACTTTTATCCTCCTTATCTATGCAAAGTTCTGCCACAGGGGAGGTCTTGTTCATGGTGGTTCAGAAAATGGTCCGGCACTTACTAGATCAGCATCTCGATTCTCTGGGATCGATAAGACAGTAATAGAGTCGCTTCCTTTCTTCAGATTTACTTCTCTTAAAGGATCAAGAGAAGGGCTTGAATGTGCAGTCTGCCTCTCAAAATTTGAAGATATTGAAATTCTCAGGTTGCTGCCGAAATGTAAGCATGCCTTTCACATTAACTGCGTCGATCAGTGGCTCGAAAAACATTCAAGCTGCCCTCTTTGCAGGCGAAAGGTCAATCCTGAGGACCCGACAATCTTCACTTATTCAAATAGCATGCGATACCTGGGGAATCAATCAGAGCTTAGAGAAGACTCAAACGTGGAGTTGTTTGTCCAGAGGGAGGAAAATCGTCAAGGGTCATCGAGATTTAGCGTTGGAAGCAGCTTCCGTAAAAGTGGAAAGGTTAGCAAGGAAGAAGAATTATGGATCAAAGAAGAAGTTGAAGGCAGTGATAACGATCAAAAGATCTTCAATAAGTTCAAGCACAAAATTATTGTATCTGATGTGGTCTTGAAGAATAGATGGAGCAGTGCTAGTTCTTCAGACCTCATGTTCTTGAATTCAGAGATGCTCCATGATATGTCCAGCAACAGGTTCCATACTCCGGATTTGGATGAGGAATCGACAGCTAATAGAGGCATAGAAGATGAGAAATTTTTGAAGATCAAGGAAGAAATAGAAATGAAAAGATTGTTGGAAAGCAAGGTTAGTCCAGTCAACAAAAACTCTCAAATTTCAATTCAGGGTCAACCTTCAACATCAGATTCAAAAGGGATTTCAGGTCAGACATCAAGGATTATAAATTCAACTGACAGAAGATCGGTATCTGAGATCACTGCTTTTTCTAGATTTAGAAGCTTTGGTCTCAAGAACACCATTAACAGAGTGTCTTCACAGGACGGAAGTAATGTACAGGCAGATAGACAGAGGCAGCTTTGGTTGCCAATTGCCAGAAGAACAGTTCAGTGGTTTGCCAATAGAGAAAGAAGGATTCAACAAACTGAAAACACAAGAAACACTTTAGATGTATAAAACATAAATCTTTATTTTCATCTGCTGTTTTTTACTCTTTACTTTCCACGATCTTCACATTTTTCAGGTTCTTGGGATTTGGTGAGATTTGCAGATACTGAATTTAAATGTAAGCCATTGGAAAAAAAGTTTCATTTGCGCAGTGAATTTTTCCTTAGGAATACATAAAAATTTCTCTTTATTTTCATGAATTCACATGAACTCCAGCCCAGTTTGCTAATTAGTTAATGATGTGTCAATCATGCGTCCATGTGTTTCTTTTTTCCTTCTTTCATAATTGATTGATGTGTCGGTATGCCCATCGTTTACGTTTTGAAGATTCGAATCATTTTAAAAACTTTAACAGTAGTGGTGATTGAATTAATAGAATTATTCAGAATATTTATTAAAATTAACATGAAATTAATTGGTCCGCGGTATAAACAGTCCAGGAATCAATGCTCACCTCTGCCCATTAGAAAGAAAGCATCTTAATCAACAAGAAACTTCGTCTTTTCTGTCTGGATATTGGTGTTTTTTTTTTTTTTTTTTTCATGGACAGTTTAACCTCAGTACTTGTATCTACAAGTGATTTAATTTTTAACATAAATCCTTAATTAGATTGCAAGACAGAAGGCACTGGACTTGTGCTTGTTATTAGCCATTGTTGATGTAAGAGCTCGGTCTGTTTTCTTGTCTTGAATCGTTTTTCTCCCCAAGTTTTTTTCTTATAAATTTTTAAACAAGTTGTCAGGTCGGTGTTTTTTTAAAAATAAAAAATACTAATGATTTACTTACAATCATCTCCCTCCCTCGCACATTTTATTATATATATTTGGGTGTAGATTTGATATGAGCTTAATTTGTTTAAATTTATAATATTTCTGTATCAAAGAATCAATTTCAACCCAATAGTTTAAGTTATTAGATGAGGTCTCAGGATATAATTTATATTATTTTCTAACACAAAATAATTTATAATATTAAATGAGGTCTCAAGTGAAAGCATTTTGAACTTGAAACTTGCATAAACTCATTTAATCTTGTGTTTAATTTTTATCAAATAAATAGAGATTGTGAGATTCGAACTCGTGATCACTTAGTCATCAAGACTCTAATACCATGTTAAAAAATCATCTCAACGTAAAAAAAAAACAATCATTTTTTTCATTTTCTATTCATATTTTTATTTTACATAGTATTAATCATATATAATTAATAAATAAAAAAAACACTCTTGTTTTTAAGAATTTAAAGTTAATTCTTTTATTTATTGTAATTTTTTATTAAAATCACTAATTTTATCATTAAAAACTTCTTAAATCCCATAAAAAAATTGTTTTCCAGGTATTAGATTTTCTATCACCGATCATCAATTTTTTATACCCTAAAAAAAATATTAACATGAACATATAATCAATTTCTATCTAAACATTTAAAAAACCCTTGTTCATACATCATGACAGTCTAATTTCAACCGCTTACAACAATTAAACCATGATTTTGTCGGCATTATGATTTAATAGCTTAGTTTTATGGAGTAGATGTGCTTCACTTCCCACTAGTTATTATCTAATTACTTTTATGAATCCAAGTTTTTTTTTTTTTTTGCGAGAAAAGAATTTATTAGGATTTGTGATGTAGTGAAGGGAAAGAAAACCCATTTTAAGGTCAACGAATGCCGGCAATCCATAGAACACAGCTTCACTTTCCCATTTTAAAAGTCCCTCCTCTGCATGGCGAGGAACAACCATGCCTAGTGTAGCAAGAGAAATCAGAAAATATGTGGACGAAGGCCAGGTTCATGCACCATGTCCGTACACATACATGCCACTGCCACTTCAAGGCTTTCACATGGAAGTTGACAACAAACACTCTGTAACCAAATGCTGCGTGCTAAAGCATGGAATAATTTAACCATTTAAAATAAAAATATGGTGTATTTTTAAGTGCACTCCTATTTCATTATAGCTTAGAAGAAAGAAAACAAATTAAATACTTACTACTCTTGTCCCACATGAAAAATAGAAGCATATTGTAGAATTTATAGGAAACTTTCTTGTAATATGAGAATTATTTTCTTGTTTTTGAATCAATTAATTAAGTGTCATTTCAATTATTAGAATCAAAATGATATTCCACGTTATAAATATATTTATAAATATTGTCAAGTTAATTCAAAGAGTCCAAAATAAAAGAAAAACAAAAAATATATATATTATTTCAATAATAAAAACTTATATTTTTATATGAGTTATGTCCATGTATATATAAGTAGAGAAAGGGATAAATTTCTTTAACAAATCCTCTAAATATTTGAACCAAACATATTTTTCATGGGCAAATTAGACCTCACCCAATAACCAATACATATAAAATTAAGAAAGGCTTTTAAGAAACCATCTAGGTGGTGGCCCAGTGGTAAGAGCTTGGAACCAAGAGGTTTGCTTCCTCTGTGGTCTCAGGTTCGAGCCATGTGGTTGCTCATATGATGGCCACTGGAGGCTTACATAGTCGTTAACTTCAGGGCCCGTGGGATTAGTTGAGGTGCACGCAAGCTGGCCCGGACACCCACGTTAAACTAAAAAAAAGAAAGGCTTTTAAGAGCACTTGAGGTATTGGCCTAGCGGTGGAAGGGACTTGTTCCTTTCCTCTGCACCCGGGTTCGAACCTCCCGGTGCACGTCTGTCATCCCCGCGGTGCCTTACATGCTTACTTGGGTTTGCAAGATGTTCAGTGGGCCGTGGGATTAGTCATGGTACGCACAAACTGGCCCGAACACCCGCGTAAATCATAAAAAAAAAAAAAAAGGCTTTTAAGAGACTTGCAAATCTTCTAACAGTTCATTATTCATAATATTGTTTACTTTGCAAATCTTTGTTCATAGCCTCTCAAATGTTTTAGCTCCATCTTGGTCATCAAATTTCATTTTCTTTTTTAATTTGTTGCTCTTGATTTTTCTCGTTCCCTCCAGATTGCATGTCATTGTGCTTCCTAGGTGTTGTGACTTGTCTCGAGATTGAATTGTATGTCAATTTTAATTGGGACAATTTGAATTTATTGTAGAAATTTTTTAAAAAAATAATGATCAAATTTGATAAAAATACAACGTCTTCCACATGTTTATTGTTCAAAAGGCATGTAAATCTACATTTTGATCCCTTCATTTTAATTTTTTTTTACATTTAATATCTTCTAGTGTTGGATTATTCATTTAGGTCTCAAACTTCATTTATTTTGTGTTTAAGTCCTTGTATCTTAAGAGGTGAGAGAGAGAGTCACCGGAAAAATTTGAGGAGAGAAAAAGCTCTCAGGTAATTTGATTCTTACCATTAATAACTTTGATTTTAGTATTTATAAATTCATTTTTTAGAGAGAAACTTAATACAAGTTGTTTCCATCTTTAATTATGTTAGAAAAGGTAGATTGGCGCTTCAAAAGTTTTTTTAATTTGATTTGATTTTTAGCTTTTAGGTTAATTAGAATATGATTTGTTGTTGGAAAAAAGTTATAAAGTTCGTGAAATGGTTTTTTTTTTCATATTTTTAGATGAAAAATAATTGAAATCTAGTATTTTAGAGTTTAAAAACTGGAATCTTGATTTTCTAATTACTAAAGCCACCTCGATGATTAAAATCTTTGATGATAAAAAAAATAAAAAATAAAAATAGCAAATGAATAGCACATTGATTATCAAAATAGACATGCCATCAGAAAACTTAGAAAAGAAAAGAAAAGGCAGACTACATGTAATAATTTTAAGAAGATGAGTTTAGTTCTGTGATGCAAAGTAATTTTTAAAGTAGTTTTTTTGTCTGAAAATATATTAAAATATTTTTTTTCAGATTTGTTTTATTTTTAACATCAACAAATCAAAATCATCATAAAAAACTAAAAAAATCCATCAATTTAATATTTTTTTAACCAAAAATACTTTTAAAAAACACCTAAATATATAAACAAAAACTACACCAAACACCCCCTAAAAAAAAGAAGTTTCGTGACATTCAGCAGCAGTACAAGTAACAATTATAGCCCTCTTATTCTCTTCTTCCCCATTTGTTTGGAAATAATTCACCCGTAACCCAAACTGTCAAATCCATGTCAATTGAGAAACAAAAATTATCAGAGCTATTAAGGGCTTTCAGACACAATCACATAACGTTTTCCCTGCGAGGCCTCCACAATAGGTTCCGATCCATGAGAGGAATATTTCCAGCCGAACAGTGTCTTTCCAAGCAAGCACACACAGACACGACTGTCAAACAATTGAATTTGCATTTGCAGGCTTATTGGAATTGAAAATAGAAGGGATTTAGGGTGGAGAATATATAAATTTCGGCGGGAAAAGACCGATTCAGCCAACGCCCTAATAATAATAATTATCCAAGCTTAAGATAATAAACGTAACAACACTCCCAAAAAAGGTTTCCCTATGTTCATTTATCTCAATCAATTGAGTTTTATCCATGAAGCAGCTCTCAACAATAACAATACATTCCACATTAGCTATTAATGAAAGAATATATGAGAGTAAACTTCCCGCAAAGCCATGTTTCTAAGCCAGTGAAATCAAAAGCCATATAAAGAATAAAGTGGGAAGCTATATTTCGTTTTAGGAGAAAAAAACCATCTCTCATTTACATATATACACATTTACTGAAGTGGGAAAGAAAATACACGATTAATATATAGAAAAGTTTATTGACTGACCTCTCCATTGAATTGGTTAGTGTAACTACCCATATGATATTATTTGCTGATGCTATCATAATCAAGTACTTTGACCAGAAAAGGGCTGGAGAACTCTGAGCCAGTTCAGGCGCAAAGCTCACTTTTCATTCTGTGCACGCCTTCTGCAATCTCTAGGCTCTCGAGTGTGTACTCAAACACCCAAAAGTTGGTCTCACCGGAGAGGAGAGCTCCATCCCAAAGAGTAGTAGAGAAATGGAAATCCCATGTCAATTATTTCTCTACCAATCATCAAGCCATTCAAGAGCATTGAGATCGTCTAAATCTTGTGATTGAGAAGTTAGAGGAGCAGTGCATTCCACAGAGTGACTTTCCAAATGTTGGGCAACCCGAGAGGTTATTTCACGAGGAACAGGAAGGCTTCTATCTCTAATCCCTTTCCAGTCAATACCATCAAACCATGGATGATTTTTTATAGAATTGGGACCTAGGCTTCCAAGTCTTGAACTTTCATCAACTTCAAGCAACTGAAGAGGTTTATACACAAGTAAGAATCTGATGGCTTTAACAATTTACTGCATGAAAAGAGAGAAAAATCATGAAGGAAAAAATTTTAACAGTTTCAACAAGACCTGGGTGATGAGCTCAACAGCTTCATGGCTGAAATTAGAAGGAAGATTTAGCTGTCCTTTCGCAATCTTTGCAAATGTATCAAGTTCACTGTCTCTCCACGACCCAAATGGCATTTCACCTTGCAGCATGAAATAGATCAAGACTCCCACTGCCCACCTGCACAACCACAGACAAAAGTTAAAAGCTGTTGCAGATCTTTCAACCAGAATTCAATGGAAAAGAAGGAAACAGAATCACCATAAATAGCAGACATGGTTGGAACAAGCACACCTTCAATTACCATAAACGTTTACCATGGACTGAACTATAAATGTGTAGAGTTCACACCGTGCTCCATGAGAAGAGCAAAACTCTTTTTTCCATTTTTTCCTCTCATGCACGTGTTTTCTTATATTGAAAACAAACATGTGCAAATAGTGAGATATGTCTACTTAAAATCTTATTGAACTGCAAGGTTCACTGTAGTGCTAAATGTCATTAGCATATGAAATACAAGAATAATGAGCACGAGTCCTCAATCATTCATATACCTGAATGATTGTTTTGTTTATTTACATAATTTAAAATTTTATTTTCCTGATGTTAGTTCAGAACAAATATGAGAATTACCATATTCTTGGCATACTGAATCCTAGTTTCCTATTTTCATTAACTCTTCCTGAAAACACAGAGTGATCACTTAACTCAGACTTGCGTAAATACTACCGATAGTCATTCACAAAATTTTCAAAAAATAAATAAGGAAATAAAGTATGTGATCACACACAATAATCTCCATGTCTACTTCTCGTAATAGCAGCTAACCTGAACATATAATCAATTAAGTTAAACAAAAATGACTGTTCTGCTCTAAATGGTTATAGCTTTAGCATTATATAATTTTAGATTAACATGACCAAAAATGTTCACTTTGGTAACAGAAGAGCAAACAGCAAACATAAACAATCCATAACAGATTCCTTTTGGATGCTAAATAAAGCAGTTGCTATATTTAAACCAAAGTTCTATTTTAGGTATGAAATGATGGATCAGCACCAGTCAGCAGGAAGACCATGCCCCTTTCCCTGAACTATCTCAGGAGCTAAAGAGTCTGCCATTCCACAAATTGTAAATGTTCTTTCACCAGACAACTTCTTTCCAAACCTGAAATCTACTAGCTACAAGACAACAGAATAAAACAATTAAGCATAATTCATGAAATTCACCTTCCTTCATAAGTAATAGGAGAAAGTTTACTGTAAAGTAGCATGAAACTGATCTGAATATCTAAGAACATGATGTCAGGTAAAACATAATCCCGAACCAACCTGTATATATCCTGTTCGGTCCAACATTAAGACCTCAGGAGACACCCCTCTGTAGAGAACACCATTCTGAAAACAAATGAAACACAGATGCACCGTAAAAACCTGTAATAATCATATCTGAACAACAACTTCAGGTAAAAGACTTCATTAATCATATCTAAACTGCAATATCAGGGATTCAACAGGGAAATGATGAAGAAATGCTTTTAGACAAGAAACCTTATGCAAATCTTCCAAGGCAATAACAACAGTGGCAGCACAAAACCGTGCAGATGGTTCGTCAAGTGCTGTGTGAAGTATTGATGCCAATGGGCAAGCAAGGCATGTATTTAGCAATATGGCAGCATGTCTTCTATCTGCACAGGTACATAGAACCTCAGGCACAAAAGCTGAAGCACCCAAACTTTTCATAAGATTCTTCTCCTTCAAAACTTGTTCCTCCTTTCCCAGAGTCTTGATCTTCTGCTTTGAAAACCTTTTCAAACTAAGCAAATTTTCTGAAAGAACAAAAAAGGTGCATTTCATAAGAATCTGTGTGATTCCCATAAACACCATAGCACACCTGGTATTTTCATCAGCCCCTTTCCATGCAAACATGTATAGTCATGAAGGTTGGAAAAGTGGGTGCGTGTCAAATTTGCTCATCTTCAAATTACATAGAACACCCAAAGGTTTGAAGATATTATAAAAAATTAAAAAAAAAACAATTTGTGCCCTAAATGCCCTTACTGTTAAAGGGGTTTTAAAAATAGTAAGAGCATTTTGGGCACAAAAGGAGATTTTGAAAGGTTTTCTTGAGGATAGTCCTCATGGAGGGGTTTTCTGTCAAATTTCAAACTTTTGGGTGGTCTTCGTAATTTCAGAACCTCAAGGTGGTTATTGTAATTTACCCTAAAAATTATATGCAACCTTACACTTGTTTATGCTTCAAACCTAGCCAATCAAACAACATGCCAATGACTGATGGAAAAGAAAATGGTGCGGGATACTAAAAGAGGGAGCTACAGATGAATAGAGCAACCAACCTGAGTCCCTCAAATTTACAAGCCCAACCTCACTGTAATCAGTGGAATATAAAGAATGGCTCCACTCCTATACAGATAACATTATTAGACTATGTCCGGATAATATCTCTATTAAGTATAATATCAGCAGCACAACAACAGAGAATATCTCTCACCAGATCAGATAGCCGAACTTCAAGAGGAGCTGCCACATTGGTAATTTCAGCAGATTCCTTGAAAAAATTCGAAGAAGAGCTCCTTGACCTAAATGATATCAATTAAGAAAAAACATGAAAAAATTTCCTTTAAGGAATAAAAAGACCCAGAGAGAGAGATAAACACTATGAATGTCAATTAAGAAAAATAGTTTCTTTCAGCTACTTAAATTCCATACTCGAAATTATAACGTACTTTTCCTCTCCCTTGGAAAGCCTTGCCAAAGGACCAACAACTGAATCAAATTTCTCCGTTGTCAAGACAGAGCATACACATGCACCAATAGCAACTGCACTTACAGAATCAAAATGTTCACCAAGAAGTTCCCATTCACCGAAATAGCTTCCCTCTTTCTTCTCTAAGGATAGCTTGCTACCACAGTGCAGATAATCATCCTCTTTTTGATTTTCAGACTTCAGACTTCCAACATTTGGACAACTTAATAAGTCCGCATCAAAAGTAATTCTCACTTGTCCTTTTTGGATGATGTGTAATCCAGAGAGACCCTCATCCTGCAAATACGTGTTCAAGAAACATAAATCAAAATGAAACTAGTGTAAGAAAAACATATTCAAGCAAACAAGTTTACCATATCGACTATGGTTTGGCCATCTGAGAAGGAAACTTCAGAAAGAGTATCTGCAATATGACTAAGCTGCAAGATTGTCAATTGAGAAAGCAAATCAACAGAACGAAGCAACTTCAGGGATGACAGATTAGAAAATTCCGATGTCAGTATTCCTCGAAAATCCTCTCTTTTTAGAGCCCACAGCGTTCCACTCGTCACAGCACGAACAGAGGCCTGAAGAGGCTTATTGTACCTGCATTTCCATGTATAACAACGATTACCATTTAAAGAATAAATAAGGAAATAAAACCATTTTAATCCGTTAGGACTGTATCAACAAATTCACAGAATACCACATCATGCATGTACATAAAGGAGAGTTAGGGAAGAGTTCAGCTTACAAAGTGTATTGAATCAATTATGCAAGTGTTTGTAACAATTTGAAACATAGTTTTACAAGTTTACAATCAAAAAGCAAACAGATATCAATTGCTAGGGAACCTGTTCAGTTGAATTCTATTTTTTTTCCTGCCTATGAAAAAAATCAAAGAATGTTTTGCAGCAACAGAAATATCATAGAGCATGAGTACAAAAGCAATTGGAATTATAACGCACATCAACGCCAGCTCTCCGAAAGACGATAACTTCTCTGCTGTATAGGACTGCAAAACCCTAGGCAATGCTCCATCTTTCTCTTCCTGACATCACATAGTATGATCAGCAACCAATCCATGGCCCTCACTCCTCAAAAAAGAAAGGTAAGTTGACAGTTTAATGAAGATAGAAATGCAAACCTGAGTTGCGAACACCTCAAATTCTCCACTGCCAACAACATAAAAGCAATCACCTTCACCACCCTGCCAATCATGACCATCATTAAAGTTCTACAGTCACAATAAAACTCCACCCAGATTGGCTGGCACTCAAGAAGATATTCTGTACTTCTTGCATTTGGTAGCCATGTAAACATAAGGCCAGTATCAAATAGCAATTACCTGCTCCATTTGCAATTGTCTGGTCCTAGAAAAACATATCAGGAAGGCTGCAGGCAGCTCTCTGTTTCAAGCATTGTTTTCTGGAGTAGGTTGACCATTTAAAAGCTTCTCACGAATTTTACAATGTTAACCAGGTACTGAAAATGCTTTCAGATTCATATGTTCCTTCGATTAACACATTCATGCATCTTATAGCATGTGATATAATGAAATGGAAGGAGGATATGGTCAAGAAATGGTGACCAACATTCCATTACACCAAAAAATATCCATTACAGTGATCATATATTCTTCTATGGTAGTTCCAGCTCATTCGGTCAGCTAAAGAACTCTGTAAAAGTTTTGCTCCAAACTAAAAGAGGAAACAAGGAACAAACTAACCTGTCTAACAACTTCTTCTCCCTGCAGAACTTCAACTCTTTGCATGCAATCCAATAGAACATGACACTGAGTATCAGTAAGCTTTCGGAAGAGGAAATGACCATGCAATGCTCTCTCAATGTGTGCCTGTAGCATATGAATAAGTAACAACTTAGCACCCATGGATATTCCATGTGAAAACTCCCAAAGAAAATTGTTGTGTGCCACTTCTCTCTTACACAAGTTCACTTCAAATGCAAGAGTAGATAACGTATTAAATAATACTTACTTCTTCTTCCCAAGTTTTCCTATGGGCTGGAGATGGAGGAACCCAGAGCTGCCCATTCTCAAGTGAACTCTCAATGGCACGGAGGCGTGCCCGTGACAAATCATGCCTCACGCGAGGGTTCCTTGCATTCCACCCAAAGTTTGCAGGAGATTCTGATCCTGTTACCTCAACAATTTGAGGAACAGGTGGTCGTAAAGCCCCTGGACTTATTGTAGATTGACTAACAGAACTCTGACAATAGAAAAAAGATAAGAAGAAAAAAAAATTGAAGAGTTCAGAAACAAAGAGTAGGAGAAAGAGAGTTTGAGAATTGATGTAAGCAACAAGTCCAGTCCACCTACTTCAGTTAAACCATTAACATGCACAACTATCACTGTGATATCATCTGTACGAGTTTCATACTGTAGCCAAAGTCGATATGATTCAGCCACAATTGCAGCACAGGCATCGCGCGGATCTTTATATTTTGCAACCTAGAGATTTATAAGCAGAATAAGTAAATGCAATTGTATATGAAATAAGGAACTGCAGCGCTTTCGTTTTTGCAGCATCAGATTTCTTAAAACACAACAAGAAAAGGAAAATTACCATGTCAACCACAGTTTGACTAGACAAAAACTCAAAAACTCCATCACTAGCAAGCACGAAGAAGGGATGCTGAGGTCCAAGTTCCAGAACAACAATCTCAGGATTAGGCACAACACCAATACTCTCGGCGATCGAATCCCCAATACTCCTAGTGAATGCAGTCCCTGGATACATCCCATTCGAGACCCACAATCTGGGCGGATCCCCATCATCATCACCCTCTTCATTTCCCCAACACTGAACATGAGGATTTTTCAACCCTTCAATCTGATCCAATGTAAGCACTCTGGCACCACAAAGCTTAACTCTCTCAAGCTCATCAACACGAAATGGAGTCTGATCAATCGACAAATCAACTGCAACTATCTCATTCCCTCTTTTCTCGGCTATAACAGCACGCGAATCACCCGAATTCGCCACATAAATCGTCCTCCCTCTAACTAAAACAGTTATAGCAGTGGTCCCACTCATAGTATCATCTAAACTATCCGCGTGTAACTGCGAATTCGTGCTCAAAAACGCAGAGTGACATGCTTCTACAGCATCCACCCGGAACTTCCCGTTACGTAACAGATTTTCGCACAATTTCCGCTTAACAAACTGCGAACATTGAGCACCGAACTCCCCGTGCCCATCAAAAACGCCGAAGAAATGATCGTCCAGACTTGCACCAAACGGGGTGTGGATACAGAAACTATCCTGATTCGCTTTATCTAAGGCGTCAGGATAATACCCTCGCTGCGAGAGGTAGGAGCATTTTAATTCGTAGTTTGCTGATGGGATTTTGATGGTTCTAGATCCGTCAGGAGGGAGGAACTGCGAGGAGACACGTGAAAGTCTGGTAATTCCTAACTCATGGTTGCTTGGTTGGTTGATGTGGTCACGAGTTTCGGATTCGTGTGATGAAGATGATGCAGCAGGAGAGAAGACTGGAATCTCTCCAGCTTTCTGAGTGGTTTCTTGGTGGTTTTGGTTTTTTGCTTTTAGGTCTTTCGGTATGCAGACCTCGCCGATACAGGATCGCGAGTAGACGCAGCCCATTACTCAAGATTCATCAATCAGCTTCTGATTTTTTTTCCAATCTTTTTGATTCTCGATCTGGAATCAGCTAGAAAGGAAAGAGAGAGAACCGTTACGGGAAATAAATTTATTATTATTTATTGTAATATAATAATAAAAATAAAAATAATGAAGGGAGTGAAAGTAGTAGAGCAGTGAGTGGTCATAAAAAAAAGGAGGAAACGCTAGCAGACAAGGAGAAAACTGAATGGATTCTGAGGAGTGATCTCTGGTCAGTGGTTTATTGTGACTATTTTTTCTGGGATTAGACTGCTTATTTTAGCTGGATGAGAGTAGAAGGTGCAGGGTGCGTAATGCGCTTCAGGTGTTTGGTTTGGGTTGCTCTCTCATTCTCTGATTGAAGGGAGAGTGCGGATTTAATGGCGCATTTTCATCCATGTATTCTCCTACATTCTTCATATTAGACCTTATATAAAAAGAAATTGTAATTAGATCCCTTAATCTACAATGCGCACCCTTCTATCCAATTTCATTTAATTTAGTGTTTTTCTAAAAACAAAATCTATAATAATTTAATTTCTTTTCTAATTCACACGTAAAATTATGCAATTTGTAAACTAACCCCCCCATGGGATAAGTATAACAATCAAGTCTATTTCGAGGAAGAAAATGGGAAGGATGCTAAGAATCGTAAAAGAAATTGAGATTTAAGAGATATATTGGATATATTTATAGTACAGGGATCAAAGTGACAGAGAAGGAATAGTATGAGGTGAGAACTGCCTCAATAAACCGGGATGGATTGGGGGTGGGGGATGCAAAGCGCGTAGGATAGGGGGGGTGTTGTGATGAATGAATGAATGAATGAATGACACGACGTTGATTTTGACGTAACAGTGCATGTGTGGATAGAGGCAGCTTTTTTAGGTCAGGTCATGTCACACGCGCTGTTGATTAAAATTTGCTTGTGGATTGCATTTACCAAAGGGGGAAAAACACACACACACATATTTATATATATATATATATATATATATATATATATATATATATATTCTTCCTGTTATTTGGTGCTTTGTCACCTTGATGGGAAAGTGTCACTGGATGACTCGATGGCTAGTTTGCTTTGCTTAAATGATTATTAAGCAATTTCTTTGTTGAAAATACGATAAAAAAAAAATTAAAATTAAAATCTCAAAAACACGAAATTAAACACATTCTCATCCAGTTTAACTAAAGTTATATTTTTTCTATCCCGTTTAGTTCCGCTGATGATATTAAATATACTGTAGATTTGTTTTTTTAAAATTTATTAATTCGAGTCAAATAAATTTTAAAATTTTTAGAGATTTATATGATTATTAGCTTTAAGGCCCGTGAAATTAGTTGAGATACATACAAACTAACTCAGATACCTATATTAATAAAGAAAAAGGTTACATTTTTCCTATTAGTTGCAGTTTTTCTCTTTCACACACATATATATATATATAAACTTAATTTCTCACCCGTAAATAACATGTAAAAATTTTTGGTGGATGGATGCAGTTTTACTTCTCGTCCTGTAAAAAGAGAAATAATGTATCCTAGCATGGATGCAGGTAATTTATTTAAAATCTCTATAAATAAAATTGATTTAGGGCTTGATAACATAAAAAAATATATACTAGTGCCACTAAAACAAATAATAATAAGAAATGGCTAAATGAGTTTGATATCTGGAAATGAGTTTGGGATATTTTTTTTAAGTGGTGTAATGATTATTTTTTAAAATATATTTTATTTAGAAATATATCATAAGAAAATTTGTTATTTTTTAAAAATTATTTTTGATATCGACACATCAAAATGATCTGAAAATATTTAAAATATTAATTTTAAAAAAAATAATTTTAAATTTAAATTTTTTAAAAATGTTTTTGAAACCTGAAAAACAGGAAGAATTGCCCATTTTGAGAGCACAAAAACGAGTGGGCTTCTCGACTCATGTTTGCCAAATCATGAGAGTAATGTAGTTGAGGGAGAAGAAGATTACACAGTGATATATAAAGATAAGTGATTATTTTTGAAAATATTTTTTATTTAGAAATAAAATAAAATAATATTTTTTATTTTTTAAAAATATTTGTAATATTAACAAATTAAAATAATTTAAAATTTTTTCAAAAAATGATTTTAAATAAAAAAATCATAAAATACAGATTGCATCGCGAACCCGGCCGAAGCAGCCCCGTCGGATAAATCATCATCTAAGCATGGATTGCCTAACCTTACCATTAATGAAAGAATTACTATGCTTGTCGTTCAGCTAGGAATGTTTAGCTCTACACATACCAAAAGCTAGAGGAAAAGGGAGGGCGTGAAGGGGTTGTGTTTATGGGCGTGTATCTATCCAGCAGGCACGGCAATCATTCATTCAAGTTTGTGCCTCTCATCAACTACGACTGCCTTCAGTGTACTGCCCGAACAAGAAAGAGCCCGCAACAGACTGAGAGCGCCTCCCACGTTCACTCATTATCACCCACCCTTTTTCAAGGGGTCCTTTGCTTTGCTATGCTACGGAAAAATTTATCATTATGATGATTAAATTATAACTATTAATGTTTATTTAATCATAAATAAATAAACATAATATATATATATATATATATTTTAAAGAAATTTAAGACAGTGTTTTACAGAAAGAAAACTTCAATCGTATTACTGTTCTGTTGTTCTATACATGTATATATAGCAGGAAATTATGTGGCAAGGAAAAACAATCTTGCACATAATTTCTCCAAGAATCTCGCTAGGATTTCAGACTAATAATAACAGAGCATAAAATCATGTCTAATCTAGGTAACAAATAAATTACATTAGAGAATGTTATAATACTGGAATATCTGCAGGATCTATGTATCAATAGTTGCAGCTGGAATATCTTCTTCAATATCTGTTGTATCTTCTGCAGTATCTTCAATACTCCCTCTCAAGCTGGATCGAGCGGATTGGTAGATCCAAGCTTGCTCAACAACCAGTGAAATTGAGTAGATGACAACGCTTTTGTGAGTACATCAGCTAATTAATCATGAGAACGAACATACTAGGGTTGAATAAGTTTGGCTTGAACCTGTTGACGAATGTAGTGACAATCAACTCCGATGTGCTTGGTACATTCATGAAATACCGGATTGGACGCAATATGCATGGCAACTTGATTGTCACAAAACAATGTCATAGGAGTAACCCCATGAAAACCGAAATCAGCAAGAAGTTGTTTAAGCCATATCAATTCACAGGCAGCAGAGGCCATAGCACGATATTCTGCTTCAGCACTTGACCGAGCGACGACAGATTGTTTCTTACTTTTCCAGGACACCAAATTACCACCAATAAACATACAATAACCAGTGGTAGATCGACGATCAAGAGAGTTTCCTGCCCAGTCAGAATCAGCATATCCCATGATGTTGTTATGACCATTGCAAGTCATAACTATGCCACGACCAATGGTGCCTTTCAGATATCGCAAGATACGTTTTACCATACCAAGATGTTGAACTGTTGGAGCATGCATATAACCACTGACAAGACTGACAGCAAATGTAATATCCGGTCGAGTGATTGTTAAGTAAATGAGTTTTCCAACAATCTGCTGATAGTAAGTGCAAGAAACAAGAGATTCACTGGAAGAGTCCAATGTTAATTTGCTGTCTAAAGGGTTGGCAATAGGCTTCGTGTGTAGCATATCAACATCCTGCAATAAATCAATGATGTATTTACGCTAATTGAGAAAAAGTCCTTTACGGGAGGCTGCCATTTCAATGCCTAAGAAATATTTCAATGAACCAAGATCTTTGATCGGAAATTGTTGCTGGAGAGATCGTTTAAGCTGGGCTATGGAAGCATCATTACTCCCTGTTATAATAAGATCATCGACATATATCAGTACAACCAGTGTATGATCAGAAACAATTTTAATGAACAAAGAGGAATCTGCAGAGCTTCTTGTAAAACCGAGACTCTCAAGAGCAATGCTTAATTTTGTATGCCAAGCACGAGAGCTCTACTTCAAGCCATAAATAGATTTATGAAGCTTGCAAACCAACATAGAGTTTCCACTGTGAGGATGTCCGGGAGGAAGTTTCATGAACACTTCCTCTTCAAGATCTCCATGTAAAAATGCATTGCTGACATCCATTTGGAAGAGAGGCCACCCCTGGTTGATAGCAACTGAAAGTAAAACTCTAACAGTGGTCATCTTGGCCACAGGAGCAAATGTCTCCTTGTAATCAACACCAAATTTTTGAGTAAAACCTTGTGCCACTAGACGAGCTTTGTGGCGATCAACTGTCCCATCTGATTTAAACTTTGTCTTGAATATCCAACGACATCCAACAGCTTCCTTTCCAGCAGGTAATGAGACTATAGTCCATGTGTGATTTTCAGTAAGAGCCTTCAATTCTTCATGCATGGCCTGCTGCCATACGGGCTGTGATTGAGCTTCTTTGAAGTTCTTCGGTTCATGAACATTGGATATAGAGGTAAGGAATGCACTATGTGTTGGAGATAGTCGATGATAAGACATAAATTTGGAAATAGGGTACCTCACATTGTAGGTGACATAGTCTTGCATGCGTGATGGCGGTTGACGTGTTCGAATATAAACGCTTCTAGTGATTGGCAGAGCATCAAGAGCACCAGGTAGTTCTGAGTTACTGATATGGTCAATTGTGGAATTGCTGAAATCAATGGCAGACTGGAGGTGAATCTGTTGGTCAATCTGTGAGTGATGTTGCCGCAGAATATCATTGCTGGGATTAGATGCAGGATTAGTTGCAGCTGGAAGTTGATGTTGTCCCAGACCATCATTGCTGGGTATGAATCCAGTGGAAGACTGCGTGTGTTGGTCCGGATTGGGAAGAACATAATCAATACTAGGAACAATAGACAGAAGCTGATTAGTGTTCTCAATATTGGGCAAAGGAAAAAAATCGGACGAAACTTCTCCCTGTTTTCCTGCAGTAAAATATGGCGTGCCTTCAACAAATCTAACATCTCTGGACACATACAATTTCTTCAACAACGAGTCATAACATTTGTATCCTTTTTGGGTTGTGGAGTAGCCTAAAAAAATACACTTGATTGCTCTAGGATTTAATTTATCTCGGTGAGTAGCTGATAAATGCATGAAACAAGTGCAGCCAAACACCTTGATGTGTGATATATCCGGAACCTTATTCTGCAAAACTTCAAGAGGATATTTAAATTCCAGCACTCGACTGGGTAAACGATTGACAAGATAAACAGCAGTAAGGATTCCATATGACCAGAAGTGTTTTGGAACATTCATTTGAAGCATGATGGCATGATTTTTTTCAAGCAGATCACGATTTTTGCGTTCAGATACCCCATTCTGTTGAGGTGTATCAACACAACTAGTTTGATGCACAATTCTGTTAGAATGCAAATATTTTGACATGTCTTTGGACATATACTCGGTGCCATTATCAGATCGAAGGATTTTAATATGAGCAGAATACTGATTAAGGATGAATGAATGAAAATCCTTAAAGCAATCAAATACGTTATGTTTAGTTTTCAGCAGATACACCCAAGTGACTCTAGAGAAATCATCGATGAAAGAGGCAAAATACTTAAAACCATCAATAGAAGCATAAAAGGGTCCTCATACATTTGAATGAATAAGTTCAAAAACATGAGTGGTTTTCGACTTCGAAAGGGAAAAAGGAAGTCGCGTAGATTTTGAAAAATGACAAATCTCACAATTGAGAGGTTCTTGTATTGGGACGGATTTTATTTTACTGAGAACAAACTCTGAAGGGTGCGCTAGTCTAGATGCCATAAGAGGTGCTCATGTGAATGATTAATGGTTGCTTGAAAACTCCTGGGGACTGGAGATTTATGAGATATATAATAGAGACCATGTAGGAAAAATCCTTCACCAATCATCTTCTTGGTGACAAGATCCTGAAACATAACCTTGGATGAGGTAAAAATTACTTCACAGTTGAGAGTAGCTGTAATTTTACTAACAGAAAGCAATTGAAATGGGAAAGAAGGTAAGAAAAGGACATCTGATTCTATCTTATTAGACAGTAGGTTGATCTTACCTTTTCCCTTGATATAAGCATTTTTTCCGTTAGCAACAGCCACAAAAGTGGGATGAATGAATGATTTAAAATCATGGATGCTGGTTAACTTATTGGACATATGATCAGTGGCACCAGAATCTATTATCCAAAGATCATGCAAATTTACAAGTTCTAACGCAGTCATGAAAGCAAGCAATTTACCTTGACTGTTTTTCGGGTCTGTCTCTGCTAAAAAATCAGCAAAGTGGCTAAGAAGTGCAGCTGATTGCTTTTGGTCCTGACTAGCTTGTTGATTAATTGACTTGCCCTGGACTTGCTTGTCTTGCAAATAATTTGCAAAATCAGATATCAAGGTTCCCGGAGTAGCAGAAAAAATCTCAGTGGGGTTGGAATTATTGTGGGCAAGGTATGACTTAGAATTATTTGTATCTCTTGGTTGCCTCCTGAAATCCTTTGTAAATTTAGGCTTGAGTTTGGGGTGTAGAAGCCAGCAACGATCCATATGATGACCAAGATTGTGACAGTATTGGCACTTGGAATCAGGTCGTTTCCCTTTGTAAGCTTTATTCTCAGATAGTGATCTGTACTGACCATGATCAGCATTTCTAGAACTCATGTCTTGCGGCAGCAACTTGGTTTGATAAGCACGAGTATCCGATACACCAGCTTCCCGAGTCATTACTTTTCTGCGTATTTCTTCATGTTGAATGGTGGCACACACTGATTTAAAAGTTGGCAGTTCTGGGTTCATTAGAATGTGGCTTCGCAGATCTTCAAAATCTGGATTGAGACTCGCCAATAGCTGAAAAATTTTGTCCTCCTCAGTCCTTTTTCGTAGTATGGTAGCATCTGTAGTGTGAGATCTGTACATTTCCAATTCATTCCACAAGTTTTTAAAACTACCCAACAATTGAAGATACTGCAGAAGATACAACAGATATTGAAGAAGATATTCCAGCTGCAACTATTGATACAGAGATCCTGCAGATATTACAGTATTATAACATTCTCTAATGTAATTTATTTGTTACCTAGATTAGACATGATTTTATGCTCTGTTATTATTAGTCTGAAATCCTAGCGAGATTCTTGGAGAAATTATGTGCAAGATTGTTTTTCCTTGCCACATAATTTCCTGCTATATATACATGTATAGAACAACAGAACAGTAATACGATTGAAGTTTTCTTTCTGTAAAACACTATCTTAAATTTCTTTATGGTATCAGAGCAGGTTCTCTGAATTTTTTGTTTACCATAGGCAGAGTCAGTTGTGCTACCATGGAAGGCCACTTGAAAGAAGTCATTGATGTTGGCTCCAAATTCTCTACACCAGTTAGTTACTCAGACGACACAAACACCTCCCCCAAATTAAGCTCTGTATTATTAAATGAATTCAACTACCTTCCTTGGTCAAGGGCTGTAACTATTGCCCTTGGTGGAAGATCTAAATTGAGTTTTATCAATGGTTCAACTGTTTCTCCTGAAGTGAATGATCCGGAATATGAAGCATGGTTGTCCAAAGACCAGCTGGTTATGTCATGGATTCTCAACTCCATGGAAAGAAACCTTGCTGAAATATTTAGTTTCTCAGAATCATCTTCTGATCTATGGGAAGCTATTCGTGACATGTATGGAAATCAAAACAATTCTGCAGTATCTTCAATATATTTATATATAGTTTTATTAAAACAGATAAGAAACTTTTTACCTTTCCGAAAATTATTTCTTTATTTATCTCACTTCTTATGAATATTTGTAATAAACAACTCAAAATTAATTAAAAACCCAGCCTGAGAAATCAAATAAAAAGCTGGTTATAATTTTTTTAAGAAAAAACTTGGTTTGGTTTGATTTTAGCTTCAAATTCTAGAAATTAAAAAAAAAAATCAAACTGAAAAAAATTAATTCTAACACGTATATCAAACCCAAACCACCCATTTTTGTCTAAAAAGATTTAAAAAAAAATTGATGAAAATGATCTATTTTTTTTATCCATTTGAATTAGACTGAACTAAATCAGTTGGTTTGGTTTTTTAATTTGGTTTGATTCAATTCAAAATTAAAAAATAAAAAATAAAATTTAATTTGTTGGTTTTTATATTCAAACAAAACTATTTGAATCGATATTCACCTTTTAATACTATACTAGTTATGTTATCTGCGCTTTGTCGTGGCCGTATGTCTTTTTTCAACAAAAACAATTATATACATGGGCTTTTTCGACATGTTTTTCTATAAAATTAAAAAATTTATACATAATTGTAATCAAATAAATTGACAGCTATATGTGTTAATAAATAAAAAGAAAAAAGATCATAAATAATAACTAAAAATAAAACTAAAAAAACCAAGAGACATATGTAAATTAAGATATTTCATCTCACAAGATGAAATATCTACCTCGTTGCGTTTGATAAATTTGTCCATTAAAATAATTTTTTTTTAATTAAACAATAATAGGAATAGACATATACACATTAAATTTCTTAAGTTAGGGGAAAAAAATCATGCAAGGCAAAAAGTTTTTCTATACACAAAATATATAAAACAATTATAGATGAATAAGAAAAATCTCTTCAAAAATTAAATACATATATAATAACCAAAAAAATTATTTAAGAAAGGTTTTATAAACAAAATAAAAGAAAAAAGTGATATTAATTAAAAAAAAAAACTAAAAAAAACACATTAATTTAAAAAAAAAAAACAAAAAAAAACAATAGATCAGGCTTTGTTAAGGCCGTATGCTTAGGCCTTATTTATTTTTGTTACATCATGCCATTCACCTTAAAAAAAATTTAAAAAAAAATCACACAATGCCACTGCTTCTTGAGATAGAGATGGCATGTCTTCTGATTTTGTTCAAATTTCAGCTATAGCTGAAAAATCAGTGTTTAAGATTTTTTTACCTTGAAAATTTATTTTTAAATTTATATTTTTTACTAAAAACATTTAGTAAATATTTCATGAACCATGATAAATCTATTTCTACCTCAAAAATTAAAATCAACTTGAATAAAAAAAATCTTCCAAAGCTTATATTTATATTTTTATACTCTTTAAAGATTAAAAAAAATACTTCATATAAACTCTTCCTGTGAAACGAAACTTTTTAATATAAATATCAACTATTGATCGTAAACCACATTTTTACATATTAATGTTATCGCGCAAAGGCAGCCATGTTGCCAGCTGGAGCATGTCAAAGTAATGACCAAGCTTGAAACGAATCACTGGCCGCACATGTTATAATGAGTTATGGCATAAAAACATTCTTTAATTTTATGGCATTTATGTTGATGAAAATGATCGACACTCGTTAAATTAGAGTTTATTTTATACTGTAAACAAAATGTTCGACGAAATATTACTGTAAAGTATAGTTTTGAAACTCGATCCGGTTTTATAGGTTAACTCGAAACCTGGCTGATCCAGAGCTAAAACCAAACCGGATTGAAAAAAAAATAGAGAAAGGAAAAACCCGGTTGCAACCCATTGACTTTTATTTTTTATTTTTTTACTAAAATGACATCATTTTAATTTAAAAAAAATTGATCCGGTCAAAACTCGGAACCCGGACTTTAAACCGGGCCGGGTCTAAAAACTATACTGTAAAGGTTTTAGTTTTTTTTTTTAAGTTTCATGAAAATATTATAATATTAATTTAATCACAAAATAGTAATTATTAGTTTGATGATAAAATTATAATATTATTATTGATATAGCTTTTTAATCATTAAATATAACATAATGATAAATATTTTTTATTAATTTTTTTAGGGCGGTTATGAGAGAGGATGTAAAAGTTGTCAACTTGTAAATTATAAAATGTAAACCACCGAGAGTTCAATTATTTTCACGATAAAATAAGAAAAAACACGTCTTTGACATGAAAAAGATTTTTTTTCTTTGAGAAATTTTTGAGACACCGTTATATCGGTCAATAGTCTTTTCTTATGAATTTTTGCCAAAATTCTCTTTACTTAAAACTCCATTTCCTTTTTTATGAATTTTTTTTTATAAAACATATCATTTTTAATTAATAGCAAGAATTTTTTAATAAAACATTATTATGATTTAAAAATCAAGTTTTAAAAAAGAAAAATTTTTATATCTTTGATAATTTTTATGTAGTTGTATGCACAAATAAAGAAATAATTAATTTGAAATAATTGTATAAAAAGATATACAATTAAAAAGTAAAAAACCAATCTTAATATTTATGAGTTCATCTTGAAAAAAAAAAGTTTTACAAAAGTGATTTTTGCTCTCTAAACATGTAAAAATATAAAGAGTAAATCAGGTTCTAGAGAGTTTTTTTTTAATTTAAAGTGAAAATCATTCATGATATCTTATGATATGCTGATCTTAAAAATCAGGTTCTAAAGAGTTTATATTTTTTTTGTTAGTTTTTTCATATATTTTCAGATTGTTTTGATATGTTTATCTTAAAAATAATTTTTTAAAAATAAAAAAATATTATTTTAATATATTTTTAAATAAAAAATACTTTAAGGCCCCGTTTGTTTGCTGAAAAGTAGTTTTCTTTTGGAAAGTGAATTCCGGGAAAGTGAATTATTTTCTGATGTTTGGTAGTGCAATGGAAAATAAGTTGGAAAACACTTTCCAGTGTTTGATTATGTCATGAAAAATGAGCTGGAAAATAACTTATTAATGTTTTATTTTTCTCAAGTTTATTAAAATAATGAGGAGCAAATCTTACAAATTAAAAAGTTGAATGAGAATGAAATTGAAAAAATATATAATTTCATAAATTATCTCAAATAAAATAAATAATAATCAAAATAATAGAGATCAAATCTAAAAAATTAAAAAACATGAAAGATGAAGAAATTAAAATAATAATAATTAACATTTCATAAATTATTTCAAATAAAATAAGTAACAATCAAAAGAATGAGGACCAAATTTGATAGATAAAAAATTTCAATAAAAATATGATAAGGAAAAAGTAAATAGAAATTATAAAAATAAGGACCAAAGTTAATATAAAAATTAAATTTTAAGAGATGAAATTGAAAAATAAATATTCAAAACAAAATATATATAGCAATCAAAAGTTTGAGGATCAAATTTGATATAATCAACAAATAATAACATTTCTAAATTTTTCACAATTTCCGGAAAGTGTTTTCTGCCCAAATTTTCTAGGAAAACACTTTCTTGAAAACCAAGCCAAATTTTCCTTTGACTGGAAAGTGTTTTCCATTGACCAACTTTCTTAAAGGCAAACAAATATAAGAAAGTTTGGAAAGTTGTTTCCCGGAAACCACTTTCCGGAAAACAAACACAGCCAAAAAGGAAAATATTTTCCTGGAAACCAAGCCAAATTTTTCTTTGACTGGAAAGTGTTTTTCGTTGACCAACTTTCCTAATGGAAAACAAACACATGAAAGTTTGGAAAGTGGTTTCCTGGAAACTACTTTCCATGAAACAAACATGGCCTAAAACATAATTATTATTACAGTTCCAAAAAAACCGAAGAGAGCTGACAAACAGGCCGTAGAGAGCTGGCATGCGGTGGCTGGTCAGAAATCACAACTAAGAGATGAGGAGAAGGGAAATGCTCTATACTGATATTAACAATATCTAAATGGTGTGGGGGAATCACTGTTTCCCCACACCTAAATCACTGTGGATTACAACAATAATCTACAATGATTCTTCCTCCCTTTTTTTTTCTTTTTTTTCTTTTTTTTCAAAATTATTTTTTTTCAACTTTCCTATGTTTTCATTTTTTTTTTCATTTTTTTTCCAAAATTATTTTTGTTGATTTTACTTTTTAAATATTGACCTGGTTAAAATTTTTGCTTTGTAATTTTTTTCTTTAAAATACTGTGGATTGCTGCGATGTTTTTCTATTTTATTTCTTTATTTTTCAAAATTATATTTGTCGATTTTTTTTTAATATTGAGCTAATTGAGAATTTAGTTTTGTAATTTTTTTTCTTTAAAACATTGTTGATTGCTACAGTGTTTCTTCGCATGATTTTTTTTTATGATTTTCTCTGAAATTATCTTTTTTATTTTATTTTTTAATATTGAGCTGGTTAAAAATTACAGTTATAATATGTGAGGAAAGCACTGTAACTTTCTTCGAAAATTACTGTTGATTGCTATAGTGTTTTTTCTCACATGGTTTTTTTTCTGTTTTTGTTATGTTTTTCCCTAAAAATATCTTTGTTAATTTTATTTTTTAAATATTAAGCTGGTTAAGAATTGCAATTACAAGTAAATACAAGTTTTTCCTCACAAAATACTATGGATTGATACAGTTTTTCCTCACAAGGTTTTTTTCCAATTTCTTTTGTGTTTTCTTTTTTTGTGATATTTTTTTTCAAAATTATCTTCATCGATTTTTTTTTTAATATTGAGTTGGTTAGAATTTAACTTTGTAATAAAGCTTAATCATGTGGGGAAAGCACTTTGCTCATAAAACATTGTGGATTGCTACAGTGTCTCTCCGCATGGTTTTTTTTTGTTATAATTTTTTTCAAATTATTTTTTTCAATTTTATTTTTTTAATATTGAGTTGTTTGTGAATTACAATTATAAGTCATTACAAATAAGGCTAAATCATGTGGGGAAACACTGTAGCTTTCATCACAAAACACTGTGAATTGTTACAGTGTTTCTAACATGATTTTTTTCCTTTTTGGTGTTTGCAATTATAAGTCATTACAAATAAGGCTAAATCATGTGGGGAAACACTGTAGCTTTCATCACAAAACACTGTGAATTGTTACAGTGTTTCTAACATGATTTTTTTTCCTTTTTGGTGTTTGTTTTGTTATTTTTTTCTTCTAAAATTATCTATGTCGATTTTTTTTTTAATATTGAGCTGATTAAGAATTTAGCTTTGTAATTTTTTTTTTTTAAAACACTGTGAATTGTTGCAGTGTTTTTCCATGTGATTTTTTATGATTTTTTTCAAAATTATCTTTGTCGATTTTTTTTTTAATATTGAGTTGGTTAAGAATTATAATTACAATAAAGCTAAATCATATGAGGAAAACGTTGTAATTTTTCTCACAAAACACTGTGGATTGCTACAATATTTATCTAAATGGTTTTTTATTTTATTTTATTGGGAAAAACGCTATAGTTTTCCTCACAAAACATTGTCAATTGCTACAACGTTTTTTCTCATGGGTTTTTTTCCTTCCAAAATTATCTTTGTTGGTTTTTTTTTTAATATTAAGTTGGTAGAAAATTTAGCTTTTTAATTTTTTTTTCTTTTTATTAACTGAAAAGCTAAATCATGTGGCAAAAGTACTGTATCTTTCCTCACAAAATACTGTAAATTGCTACAAATCATTTTGTTCAGTCTCTAAGTTTTTGATCCCCAACACAACTTTTTTTTTCGTCATAAAATATTTGCTTCATCATACCTTTAATTTTTATTACTTATCTAGTACTGGTTCACAATTATAACACTATCAAGTATATTTATTTTATAAGCTTGCGGCAACACGCGGACATGTCATCTCGTAATTTATTAAACTCGGTAGACAATTATAGAGGTAATTTTCTCTAATTGATTTTTTTTTAAATGATAGTGGGCTCGTGAAGCAGGGAGTGGGCTCGTGACTATCGACGGCCCCATTCCATCTACCGACAGCACAACACAAGAGACAGTGCCCCCCCTCGATCCGAATCTTCGTAAAGAAACCTCGACTGAGCTCGCTTCACTCCTCAGCTTAGCACAAAAAAAAAAAAAAAAAAAACATCTTAACTTTATTCTCTCCTCCTATTCGCTGATTATCACAAACCTCTCCTCCCTGTTTCTTCCAGCACAGAACAAGGCAGATAGATATCTTAGATATTAGAAGAAGAAAAGGGATATCTTAGATATATTTGTTATTTAAATAGAAAATTAAGAAATTAATTTAACGGTGAGGATAACTCCCATGGCTTCCTCCACAATTAGACCATCCTCAGCGTCTTCTTTGTTCAGGCTCTGTAATACTACCAATACCTGTGCTGCTTCTCTTGTTTCTCTTCATCCTTCTTCTCGCAGATTCCCTTATCTTGCCAGTGGTAACCATTCTCTTCTTTTCTTCCCATCTGTTTCTTACTATTCGTTGAATTTGCTTTATATATATATATATATATTTGTAATTGATAATTCATCTTTACATTTCTGGAGATTCTCTAGTAGCAATCTTATTGAAAGCTAGGGCTTTTATTTGTTGTTGATATGTGATGGTGATGCAGCTGTTCCTCAATCGCATTTCTTCGGTTTGAGAGCTTCTTCTAAGATTTGGAGAGGAGAGAGTAGAAGCATTACAGCTGGAAACATGGCACAAGCAAGCACAGCTGCTAGTCTGTTGGAGTGGGTCAAAAAGGACAAGCGTAGAATGCTACATGTTGTTTATCGCGTTGGGGATTTGGACAGGACTATAAAGTATGTGTTGTGTTTTTATCTCATTTCTTTGTTTTTGCTTATGATGATGATGAGCAAGCAACCATCTCATGGTGCTGACTGCAGGTTCTACACTGAGTGTCTGGGGATGAAGCTGCTGAGGAAACGTGACATACCGGAGGAGAGATATGCAAATGCCTTTCTCGGATATGGACCTGAAGATTCTCACTTCGTCATAGAACTCACTTACAGTAAGTGAACTCACTGCCTTTCCGAGACAGTGAGCTTATTATGTCTACCTTTCCTAAAATTGCCACAATGTGATTCCTTATGTTAAAACAAACAATTCAGTACTTGATGTCTCCGAATTTTTTGTATTTTTTTTTGGGTGTTTATTTTTAATTGTTTAATGCTGCCAGATTATGGAGTTGACAGCTACGATATTGGAACTGGATTTGGACATTTTGGCATTGCACTTGAGGATGTAATTTTCTATGGCTAAACTTTCTTTCTTAAAATTTATTATTCTTAAAACTGCAGTCAGATTAAAATGACTAGTCCTTGAGTTATTCTTTTTCTTACTATCTTGGACAGTCAGCTGTTCTGATGGTTACTGAAAAACTTGAACTAGGTTCCATGTTCCCTTTTGATTAGGTTGCCAAGACAGTTGAACTCATAAAGGCCAAGGGTGGCAAAGTGACCAGAGAACCTGGTCCTGTTAAAGGTGGCAGTACAGTTATTGCTTTTATTGAAGATCCTGATGGTTATAAATTTGAACTGTTGGAAAGAGGACCCACACCTGAGCCACTCTGTCAGGTTATGCTTCGGGTTGGTGATCTTGATCGCTCTATAAATTTTTACGAGAAGGTGTGTTATTCTGGCCTGATCAAGCAACCATCTGCTTGCTGATTATATCATGTTAATAGTGATAATCTGAAACTTTTTTTATGATATAGGCTTTTGGCATGGAGCTTCTTCGCAAACGAGATAATCCAGAGTACAAGGTAAATTGGCCTCATTTGCTAAATGCATGTTGTTCACCATATTCATATCTTGTTCATACCCTGTAACAAATTAGTTTCTTAGAATCACTAAAATTAGGCCTGATTAGTTGGTGTATTTACTTTAGTACCTTTCCAACTTTAAACCTTTTATTTTTCATTGCCCCCAAGGCACGAAGAGAACAGTAACTTTGCCGAACTTTCTTCAAGAAGGTTCTCTAATAGTATAAGAAGTGGGTAGGTGCTATCATATAGAAGAGAAGTCTGCCCCAGTCACAAAACTTATCTCGCCAAGACTTAAGAGTGCATGTGGATCTTGGCATCTAGGGTTCTGGCTTTTTCTTTAATAAGTGACATCCCCTCATGCCAGTTTCCTTCCCTCTTGGGATTGATGTCCTCTTCTATGATGAATGACTGGATCAAATAATTGATATATAAAGGATAAGATCCCTCCTTCTTTTGACAATGAAGTATGTATACCTGGTACTACTGGAAGGAGCAGAAAAGGATATGTAAAGTCCTGTAGCTATTCTGAGTGGGAGTAAAATAGTTTTGCTAAAGTTAGTGCGGACTATTTGGAGTGCAGTCAGAAAAAAGGTAGGCACTATTAATCTTCGGATGGAATCTTGTTGAGGCCTCATTCAAGCTTTTATCCTTTATGTGGATGCTCGTGAGTTTGGCTTGCTGCTTTGTATAAGGTTAGATGGGATATAGGATGAAAACCAACATTTCATTGTGACAAAAGAACACTCCCTAAGAGACAATAAGGTTATTTTCATAGCTTACATGGAGCAGAACCCATGGTAGGCTGCATTAAATAGGTGTTACATTACTTTTTTATTATCTCCAATTTCCATATCAAATTGTGGTCTTGAGAAAGTACTTGAATGTTTTACTTGTTGCTTGATCCTCTTGCATGCATTGCTTCTTTGCATTATGTTTCAAATCTTTTGTGTATTCATGACAAACTGCCATTACAACTTGATCCTTTTATGTAACTCTGAATTGAATATGTACACTGTCTTGCATTTCTAGATCAGTTAATTTGATTAATTAAAAAAATTCTCTATACACCCTTGTTTGACATCTGATTTATTGTGCCAACTGACATAATCTTGTTTCAACTACTAGTATACAATAGCAATGATGGGTTACGGCCCTGAAGATAAAAATGCTGTGCTGGAGTTGACATACAACTATGGGGTCACTGAATATGACAAAGGAAATGCATATGCTCAGGTATGGACTTTTTTCCTATGTGGTGGAATTGTGTTTTGGTGGTGTTCTTGAAATGCTATAGTTGTTTATGTGCCTTTGTTTCATGAGGAATTTATTATCATGGTACTTGATGAAAATGATTGGTTTTTCTTGAATCATTTTGTGATTTTGATTTTTCCCTTCTATCATTGTAAAAGATTGCAATAGGCACCGATGATGTCTATAGAACTGCAGAAGCAGTTAAACTCTTTGGTGGGAAAGTTACCCGAGAACCTGGACCATTGCCTGGTATCAGCACCAAGATAACTGCATGCTTGGACCCGGATGGTTGGAAGACGGTACGAGTTTAAAAAGTTCTTGCCTTGTGTTTCTGCCTGATGACATTTTTTTTGCTATCAAAGCAGTAATGTTCGAATAGATTGTACTTGCATTGAGTGATTTTATTGGCATTTCTTTGTCATATCTTTGACACAGCTGCATGATCTGTTGAGAGTAAATGAGCATATTTCATCTATTTAATTACAGCACAAGTACTGTTGACAGTAAATAAGTTTCATCAATATATAATGTTATTGGGGTATCACTTGAGTTACTACACAGAGACTTCTTTATGAGAATGAGGATGTCCCTGTGCAAGGCAGGGCTGCTAAAGTTTTCTTGATTTGAATGGTATAGGACTAGATAGTCAGATCCCTGCTAGAATTATAGGTAACTCAAATTTCATTGATGTTTTAGTCTGGTTTCTTTCTTTCTCTTACTATAATTGAAACACTGGCCAAGATGAGCCTAGGGTGGCATCTTAATAACTGAAGAGTTTGTTCTTGGGCTTGACTGATTAAAGACCATTACAAGACTCACAAATTGAAGATGTGAAACTTGCCTGTAGATCATCTGTTATCATGTGTATAACTGCATATTGAATTGCAAATCCTATCTTCAAATGTAAATTTTGTGTCACAAGGAAGAATTTGAGGAACTCTCTGCATCTGTAATGTTTGTTTCGTTTTACAGTTTTTATTTTCTTTGACAGGTTTTTGTAGATAACATTGACTTTCTCAAGGAACTGGAGTGAGTTTCAGGACAGCATCAATATGCCATGCCCAACTCTAATCTTGTGCCAAACTGTTGTCCAAATTTATCGCTTGTGAGATAGTTATCAATTAGTGTTTTGTAGATAAACTGGTCTCTTTCACAGGATCGCAATTCGCAGCTACAAACCTACTGGTGGCAGCTTTCTCCATTCTGTTTGATTGAAAGAGAGGATTTTTTACAAAATACTTGTGTTTGATCAGTCTGTTTTGAAAGTTATGTAAGCATACGTAGAATACCTAAACGATGTGTATTGTAACAAGCCATTTCTGAGCTCAAGATTGTCAACTGGCAGACGTTTTGCATGGAAAATTGAATGTTCAGGGTTTTTGTGAAGGTTCATATCATTATACCAAGTGAATATCCAAAGCTTAGTATCTTTGTACAGCATGAATGTCCGAAGGTTTTCTTCAATCGTCTGTCTACTGTACAATTTCTAACACCTCTTCTTCTCACACCATTTGTTTGTTATACAAAGGGTACAGGTTCGTAGCAAGAGGTTTGTGGTAGAAGAGCGTGCTCGCCGGAATGAAGGGCCTCAAGGTTCCCAATTTGTACTGATTCAAGATTTCAAATAGAAAAAACAAAGGTTTAAAGACTTGGAAACAAAGCTCTGGTACAATCATGAAGGAAATTCTCTTTTGATTTTTTAAATAAAGGTAAAATGTATACATGCAATACCAATCAAGTAAACTTAGTACACTAATTACGTAAGAAAATAAATAAAAAATCTAATATCATGAAATTAACTCTAATTTTCTATGCAAGAAATCAAAAAATCTCATCAAGCAATTCCTTGGTTGTAATTTTGCTTTCTTCCTTTTGCTCTACTTATGTCATGAGAAGGAAGGGTAAATTAAGGGTGTTGTTTAAGCATTTTTGCTGATACCTTCATTTTTCTTTAGTTTCAAACATGAAACGATAATAATTATAAGGGGTCAGTAAAAATATACCGAAAAACCGATTAAATTAAGAAAACCAGAAAAAAAAAATCGAAAAAATCGAACCGTGAAAAAAAAACAGATTAAAATTTTGAAAAAACCAACTGGTTCGGTTTCGGTTTTATAAGCCTGAAACTGAAAAAATCGAACCGAACCCAAACTAGAAAAAAAACTGAGCTAACCGAAAAACCAAGTCAAACAGGAAAAAACCGAGCCAAACCGGTTTGAACCGGTTTTTGTCCTAAAAAACCGAACCGAACCAAAACCGGTCGGTTTGAACCGGTTTCGGTTTTTTTTAAAAAAATTCGGTTTGGTTATTTTTTTTTTATAAAAATCGAACCGAAAATGATTACCGTAATAATTATTATGTTCTGTTTTCATTCCTTTATTATGAAAGAAAGATTGTGATTTTGCATGTTAGGACTTTGCATATGAAACTATGTTTTATTTGTATTTTTTTTTTCCATTTACTTTTGATTTTTGAAAGCTCTTTTCTTTGCATTATTACTGAGAAACTTCAACCAGAGCTTGTTAATAATCTTATAGGCTTTTGATATTGCGAGTAATTAGTTTTTTCCTCGTGCGATGCCGCATGTCCCCTCTAATTATTATATTTTTATTTAAATTTGCAGGTTTTAAAATAATACTTCTAAAAATTCTCAATTACATCATCCATATATTTTTTCATTACTTCTAAAAAAAATATATTTTTAATACCAATCCATATATTTTTCAATTTCAATTTCAATTTTATTTTAAATTGTATGTTATTTATTTCATGAAAAAAAGGAGAAAAATGAAAAAAATAAATCTATTATTCAAGATGTCTTAAGACTCTAAACCAAATGTAAAGCAATTTACCGGTCCAAGCAAAAAACAGAAAAGAAAAGCCATCTAAACAGATGGTTGTTTGTTTAAATATTTTTTATTTATAAATATATTAAAATATTTTAAAAGTATTAAAAAAAAATATTTTTTTTTAAATCAAATTTTAGAAAAAACACGGTGTCACTGCGAAGCCATTCATCAACACCAGCCGACCCTTCTTTAAAAAAAAAAAATCGAATCCTCCTTTACTAAGAAAAAAAAAATCCCTCAAAACCATAAACAAAAGGCCTCTGTCATTCTATACCCAGTCATAGCAGCCGCTGGTTGGAGAGGTAAGAGAAAAGGCCGAAACGTCGCCACCCCAAGCAGCTCCATCCTCACAACAGTAGCTAGCCTCGCATACTCCCAACTCACCATCTTCATCAAACAGTGACCCCTTTACAGTCGCAACTCTAAAGGTAAGATTTTTATCTTTTTCTTCGTTTTTGTTTACTGCATGCAAAAAATCAGAATAGAAGAAAAGGAATTAGACGTTTAAATATGGGGGGTTTTGTTTTGGTCCTTGCATGATGATGATTATCAAATCTAATTTGGCTGTAAACTAATGATGAGCTAAAGTGAGTTTGCTTTTGTCGGTTTCGCACACATTGAGATTTTGCATTATAGTTTTGAACAATTCTGGGTATGTAAAGAATGGATTCGGGTAATGTTGGATGATGTTTGCTTGACATGGACAACGTTGGAGTCTTGAATAAATAAGGTAATATGGGGCTAAACATTGAAAATAAAATAAATATGCTCCCTTTGCTTTCGGATTAACACAATGAATAAAGTGATTTAACTTAGTTTTTTGTCTTTCGATTTGTCAAAAGTGAAATCTTCCAACCTTTAAACTTTGGTTCCAGATGATCAGTTTTCTTTGTCAAATTTTTTTCATGTTTTATAAACCATGGAGCGGCAGGATGGTCTAGATTTTGTTAACGTGGCAAAGCTTATGGGGGCTCTTGGTTTTTCCTATTCTTAAAAGGACGCATAAACCCAACTTTTTGCTAACAAAATTTGCAGATAGAAACCCTTCTGCTCGCACTCTCAAAATGACAGAAGATAAAGAAAACAAAAACGGAATCATGGAGAGGAAGCGGAAGCGGAAGCAAAATGATAGAAATAAGAAGAATCCAGAAGAAAACCAAAACAATCACAATCAAGATCAAGATCAGAAGAATGCAGTAAAAGAGGATAAGGAGAAAGAAAGTGAAGGAAAAACAACAAAACAAGAAGTTACCTCTGAAGACAACAACAAGAGGAAACACAAAATTGTATTTCCATTCGGCAATTATAGAAACTACTATGGTTATCGTGTAAGTATTTTAATTTCATTTAATATATTTATTAATTAGTAATTTATGATTTATTTATTTATTTATTCATGAGATGACAGATTAATGAAGTGGATGGAGACCCAAGACTTAAGGTCTTTGAGAGGGATTGGTTTCAAGGCAAGGATTGTCTTGACATTGGTTGCAATAGTGGCATTCTCACCATTCAAATTGGTATTTTTTTCTTGCTCCTTTTAATTTACATTTCACATTTCAGAAATTAGGCAAAAAGGAATTTTCTTTGTAGTAAAGTTGAGGGGCAATTTATGCTGTGTTTAGTTTTAACATGTTTTGACCTGTAATTAATGCAATACTGGATATATATTGCAGCAAGGAAGTTACACTGCAAAAGCATTCTTGGAATCGACATCGACTCTGGTAATATTTATATTCAGATAGAAGTTGTGTTATTTCAAAACATTCCCTGTTTTTATTTTGAGTTAATGATTGCATATGTTACTGTGTTATGTGGAAGAGTGTTGAGATTGCTAAACCAATGGAGTTTCTTTCATATATATATATATATATATATATATATATATATATATATATAAATTCCAGATAGAGTTTCAGATGCATATTGGCATTTGAGAAAATTTGCAAGAACAGAAAATGTTGAGAAAAACAGTACAAAGGTTACCAGATTGGAGGTTAAAAATAAAGTAAATGGTGCCAAGCGAAGTGCATCTGCTTCTTCGGTTGAGACAAAAGAGGACAGCTCAGCTTCTAGTAAAGGAGATCTATTTGATGTAGTTTCTTTCCGACAAGAAAATTTTGTTCAGAGTCAGCGTCCATCAGAGAAGCAATATGATACAATTCTTTGGTAAGTTCCTCCTTTCTTTATTTCATGTCCTGTGAACATGTATTTATGAAGGCATGATTAAGAAAAACAGTCAATAGAATGAGATCATTTTATTTTCACTGCTGGCCAACTGAACGGATCTTGACCATAGAGTTGAATAAATTACTGGGTTGTTATTGCCTCACTTATTGGGTGTTTCATTTCATATAGCATTGTTCATTTTTCAAAATATAAGGTTAAATCTTCATGTTCCATTAAATGAACTGGACTAGATGGAATAAATTCCTGTCAAATATTCTTTTGCCTTGTCCTAGATACTTAAGTCTTCTCAATCGGGCAGCACTAGTAAATCTTCACTGTTTTATCTAAAATCTTTAGAAAAGTGGATTCCTGTCGCAGCTGGTCCAAATTAATAACCTTTCATGCAATTGTATGTGACGGATTCTGTAGTGACCTTACTTGAACATTATTGTATTTGTTAAACCTAAACTAACATACTAGGAGGTGCATTCACCCTCTTTAGTTAAATCTAGAGTAACATGGAAAGAGGTGTCTTAACTCCCCTTATTTTTTATTTTACCACTTATTTTTCTAGATACTGTATCTTGAAATTTATTTCTTCAAAGAAGGCTTTGCTGATAGAAGACAAAATAATCAGAGGGCTTGACTTGCAGAACTATCCTCTCCATCTTTTTTTACCCTTTCTCATTGTGTATGCATGCTGAATGACCTCTTGGCATTTTGTAGGTCCTCATTGCTGTACTTTATTGTAATATTGATTCTTTTTTAAGTTTTTAAATGCATTATTTACATTATTGAGGGATATGGCCTAATGTGATTTATGGTGTGTTTGCAGTTTGAGTGTGACAAAATGGATTCATCTGAACTGGGGGGATGATGGATTGATTACTTTATTTTCAAAAATATGGAGGCTTCTACATCCGGTAAATGTGATATGCATTTATCTTATGCTAAATAATTTTCTTGTCATTACAAAGTTCTTCATGAAATTTGGTTATGGTTGTTTCATTAGCACACCACTATTTCTGATGTGTACATTGAAGGTTAGTGTCTTACCTTTGGCAGGGTGGCATTCTAGTGCTAGAACCTCAACCTTGGCAGTCATATGAGAAGAATCGACGTGTCTCTGAGGTATTAATCGGTGTTCACCTGGCAGATTGTAGGAACTGGATGTGTGGATATGTTTTTCTGTTACTGAAACAACAGAATAAAAACCTTTTAGGATTGTTAGATAAACGTACTGGATTTTCAATGTAGTTAAAATTCAAGATTTTAATTATCGAATTACGAACTTTTCGATGTGGTCAAGGCATTTTTCCACTTGTGCAGACAACAGCAATGAATTATCGAACTATCATGTTTCGTCCGGAAAGTTTTAGGGAAATTCTTCTGGATAAGGTATGTTTCATGATTTGCCCTATTAACATGGTTGATTGAACAGAGGAATAGACATTTTATGGGTATCTTCTTTATCAGTCTCTGCCTCTGTTTAAGATTTTCATGTACATGACATTCTGAACATTTGCAGATTGGATTTAGACGGGTAGAGGACATTACTGATGGCTTGTCAGGCAGCAAAGCTGGATTTGATAGACCCATTTTTGTCTACCACAAATGACCAAGTAAAGGAAGATAAACTAGCAAGCATGAGTCGCCTAATTTTATGCAATGGTCTTGGTTCTTGACGGATCCAGTGTGTGGAATATTTGCAAGTGGGGTCAGTTGATGATCTGTAACCACAAACCTAGCCATCAGTGCATAGGTTCAAAATCATGAATCAAGTATGCGCATGTGGCTCAGCTCGTGAATGCAGCATTCCATGTGTGCAATACCGGTGCGTAGGCAGCAGGAGTAGTGTGGGGGCTTTGTGACCTGTGGGAAGCGTCCAATCCAAATGCTTGCATGGTGTTTCCCATTTATCTTACCTCATCTTTTCAGGGTGGGTAAGCATGAAAATTCATTATAGGTGAAGGGAATTTGTCCTCCAATTTTGTATCTGCTCCACTAGCATATATGCTGCGAATGTTACTAATGCTTCGTTATCTAGCGCTATTTCTACTTTCAAAATCTCCTTTCTTCGCATTTAGATTTTGTGAAACACAGTTTGAATTTTCTGGGCGTGTGCTAAACTGAGAGCCCAGCGAGCCCAGCGAGCCTCCAATTCGTCCAACGCACAATTGATCATCACTAGATACTTACCCGTGTTTTTGCCGCTGGTTGGATATATTTTCTTAACAAAAAAATTTATACGCAAGCATTTTTCCACATGTTTTTATAGTAAAAAATTTTAAAGGAAAATTAAAAAGATTATACATATATAATCAGATATATAATCAGATAAATTGAGAAGTTTGTATTAATAAATGAAAAAACAAAACATAAACAAGATAAGAGTAGACTAAAATATTTAATTTTGTAAGAAAGAATATTTATTTGACTGTGTTTACTAAATTTATTTATTAAAATAATTTTTCATTCAATCAAATGACAATAAAAATAGAAACACATGTTAAATTGATTAAATAAAATAAAATAAAAATAAATATTATGTAAGGATGTACATATTAGAAATATCTTATGAGAAAAAAAATATATTAAAAAATAAAATTCATCTATATAAAAGATTAAAAAAATTATAGATAAATAAAAAAAATCTCTTAAAAAATTAATACTGAAAGATAAAATTAAAAAAAAACTTAAGCTTACAAGAAAGGAAAAAAAATGAACCGGGAGAATCTTCTAAACTTAGGTTAAACTCCAAAATCCACACCTTATTAAATTGTAGATCCACATACTTATTTAAGAATATGAATTCAATATTGAAGGATAAAATAAAAAAAATTCATTAAAAAAATCCATCAAAGTATAAAAATAACAATAATGAAAAATAAAGGGAGATGAAATAATAAAAAATCAATTTTAAAAATAATATTAAATAAAATAAGTAGCAATTAAAATAATGAAGATTAAATTATAGTTTTATGCGCCCTATAAATAATAAATATGAAAAATGGACTATTGATTTGTTTTTGTGTTATATTTCAATCCATGTTTGTTTTCTTGGTTTGATAAAATCAAATTATACTTTGTAAAATTGAAAATTAATTTCATGTGGGCACATTTTTTCACTTTTCAAACACAGCACAATACTCTAATTGGAACAAATTATAAGGTTTAAAAATAAATGAGCATACCATACCATGAAAGGAAAAAATAAATAAAAAATTTATTGACCAAAACAAATAATTGCTAAAGGACCAGAAAGGAAAAAAAAAAAAAAGGGCCAATCCAGACACACTGCATAATGCATACGTGTCATGAGGGACAATGAAAGAAAGAGTAAATAACCTTTCTCTTTGTATTTTACTAGGTAGTTGTTCTAATTATTAAACCTCAACCGATCTAGTGGGTCAATAAGGCAAGTTGATATTTTAACCTCTAGTTAGGGTTAGGTTTTAAATTAACACGGATGGATGAGAGTTGATCCAATTTGATCTAATTAATATAACAAATGTATCCACGAATCAATTGAAACTTGATTTTTTTTCTTAACAAATCAAAGTGACGATGATTTAACGTTTTTTTTATTAAAAAAAATATATTAAAATGATGATGTTTTTGAGTAATGTATATAAGTTATGGACTTGATCGAGTTTAATAATTTTATTTTTTAAAATATTTTTATTTAGTGATACAAAAATAAAAATAGTTATTTTTTCTTATTAATGCATAGTTTTTTTAATTAATGCACTTTTTCTTTATCTTCACAAAAACATGTTATTTTTATGAGAGGAATTGTTTTTTTTAAAAAAGATTTTATGATCATCAAAGCAAGTTTTTATTAGGAAATTAAAAAATTATGAATCAATAATTTTTACACAATTATATAAAAAACATATGAGAATAATTATTCGAGAACATTATATAAAAATTTACAATAAAAAATTAAGAAAATAGATATTTTATTCTTAGTATAAATTATTTTAAAACTTTTGTACATAAGGCTAATAGATAATTATCCATAAAACAATCTATGATGATTATACCATCATAAAAATTCTCTAACCATCTTAAAAACTACTGCATAATAATTTTTTAGGAGCACATTTTATGAATAAAAGGCAAGTACATATAAAACAAAAGTTTTGGCAAAACTTTCAATCACTTGAAATAAGAAGAAGAATTTTATCTCTTTTGATCTAAACTCCTTTTTATTATTAAAATATATATTTATTATTTCAAAAATACTAAAAAAAAATGAAATCCTTTCTCCGCCACTAAAAAAGGGAGGTCCATAACATAGTTTTTTCCAGTGCAATAAAATTATATAGTGTCTATCTTTCGTAGGGGGTATTCCGTGAGTTTGCCTTGCTATCTTAAAGCATGTTTTTAAATTGAAGGAAAGTTTTGTTAGATAAAAAGTTATCATGATCTCAAAAACATGTTTTAATAAAAAATATTAAATCTGATGAAACCATGTCAAAAACATATTAAAAATAAAAAACAATTTCTTCATTGAATATTCATAAATCTTTTTTTTTTTTTTGCATAGAGTATTTGATAATTGAAAAAGAAATTGTTGATATTCCCATAAAAACTCATAACATTATTTACAAACTATGTAAAAATTAAATAATAATTTAAATATCATGCTAAATATTTTATTCATAGTGTATTTTAATAAAAATAAAATAAAAATATTAAAAAAATCCATAGAAAAAGGCCAGGTATCTAGAAATAAAAAATTGGATTCACATGCCTAGCTTAGTAAAGAAAGACCCAACACATGTGGGCCTCCAAAAGTCATGGTATTTTTTGACACTACAAATACGATGAAATACATGAATAAAAAAAAAACCTAAAAATTTAAATCATATGAACATAACACAAAAGTACGAAGTCGAAAAAAAAAATTCAAGATCCTGAACTGATAACTGATCAAGGACTGAAAAGGATTATATATTTAAGCAATTTTTTAAACTTAACTCAAAATTAAAAAAAAAAAATTAAAAATTAAATTTAACTAATAGCGATAAATAAAAGAGTCCGAGATAACCCGAATTATTTTTAAAATGAATTAAAAATTATATAGAAAAAAAAATAAATAAAAGATTCATTGATCAAAACAAATAATTGCTAACGGAGAAAAAAAATAATGACCAACACACTGTAACAATTCACAATACATATAGATATCGAGAAACAATGAAAGAATGAAAGAAAGAGTAAATATATAACCTCATATGAACATAACACAAAAGAATGAAAACGGAAAGAAAAAAAAAAGGTTCAAGATCCTAAAGGAATAATAAAAACCCTTTTAGTTTACTTTGGTAATGGTTAATTGTTAATCGTTAATTAATGTAATGTGTTAACTTGGATGTAGCTCCGGTCCGGTCTATAATGACCCGCTTCAACCAATTTGGCTGTTGTAATCCATAAACATTCGAGCACACAAATGATTAGGAAACAGACTGATCTTTGTCTACTGTCTGTTAAGGGTTAGGTTTCCTTTGACTGTTCTTAGTATCTTCCATGAGCTTGGCTTATGTTAACTTTCACGCACAAGAAGAACCAACCTAGGGATGGGTTCCAGCTGTGGAAGGGGCACAGAAAGAAACTGTCCCATTTAATCTCCATCATGACAATTTAATTAATTATTCCAGTTACAATGGGCGCCATTCCTCCCTCCCTCTCTCTATGTGGCCTGAACGGTCTCTAATTACTATGGCAATAATTGAAAGCCATTGTCCCGCCAGTTTAAAACCCCTTAGGATCGATGCCTCAAATTTCCATTACACTCTCCACCAGACAATGCATTCCAGAGATCAGAATTCCACGGTTTCAAAGCTGTTTTGTAATGTTGAGCAACAACGATATGGGATTTCCACCCATTCCATTACAGCCTTGTACTCTAAACCCAAGACCCACGTTGACAACTTAGGTTGCATGAAGATTGCGGCTATACGTGGGCCTGGTGAGAAAGAGAAAGGCAGGGCTAAGAGAACCATGTCGTCTACGGTTCTGGAGATTCCAGGTGAGGAAGACTCGTCCAAGCGCTCTAGCACCCTCGAGGAAGACTTTGACTCGATGTCTGACGCAGAGTCCTCATGTCATCATCAGGGACTGGATGTCGTTGATACAGCACTGAACGATGAAGAACGCAATATTGATGAGTTGTTTTACCATGAAGAAGCAAGAAAGAAGCTTAAGTTGTTGGCAGATATGGTCGGAGCTGACACGAAAGAACCTGGGTTTGTGCTGGCTAAAGTTGTGACTGTTTTGAAGAGCTTGAGGAATGGAAGCGGTCATATCCATTTACCCAGAAAATAACTGTTATATATTGGGGTACTGATCCATTAATCCTTGCCTGTCAGGCTGTCACCCATCTTCTCCGACCATAGTTATGAAGACGTCTGGCCTTCTCTTCTTGTGTGTTCAAACGATCAACCCTAAATATTTCTCCAATTGCTGGTGGTGAGAGCATTTTGCTGGCGTTTGAGAATGATTCTTGGTTTGTGCTTTCAATGTTCTAACTGGAACGGGCATGCTTGCATCTCTTCTATATTATTTCCATTTTTTACAGGGATGTTTTCAATATTTTAGAATCCGTACTGAGTGTGATCAGGATTTGCCAGATCCAACCCCTCTCCTTATGAAGGAATGGCACGTATGTATCTGTCGGGCGGTACTTTTAAATCATTCTATAATTTGTTCAATAATTTAAGTTAGTGCTATTCTCGCTCTATAATTTATTATTCAAATTCCATAATCTACTTTTATTTCATCAAATTGTAAACCATCCTTGGAATTTTACGAGGACAATCTCATCAACTTACTATGATATAGTAGATATAGCATTTTTACATCAAAAAGCCCGTCTAGCTCAGTTGGTAGAGCGCAAGGCTCTTAACCTTGTGGTCGTGGGTTCGAGCCCCACGGTGGGCGCTTTCTCTAGTATTTTCTTTTTCTATTCGCTTTCTACATCTAAGTGTTTTTGTCTGGTATTTTCCTTTTCTATTCGCTTTCTATATATCCAAGAGCGTGTACGCTGTTTGCCAAATAATAATAATAATAATAAAATTTTATTTTATTTACAATTAAATTTTTTAAATATTTTTGAATTATTTTGATATCTTAAAAATAAATTTTAAAAATAAAAATAAAAATATTTTAATATACATATTTTTAAAAACATAATTGCTATAATAAAACCAAACACACTCATTTTTGTGTCCCTTGAATAAAAAATATTTAATATTGCGGTCAAAATACAGTTTTTTAAAATTTAAATTTTCTTTGTTTATATATTATTTTAATATGCTTTTAAAAAAATAATAATTTAAAAACAACTATGATAATTGGTTAAAGCAATGAATTTTCTTTCTAAAAGTAAATTATTATTTGTACACGCATGGGTTAAAATTTAATAACCTTTTGACATCTCATTTTTTTTTATTCACCACCCACCACAATTAATTCGAAACATCCCTAAACTAATTCATTTTGTTTTGCTAATGGTCCTCCGGCTATCAATTTCGTATTTCATGTTTTATTTTTTTTTTATTTTTAGTGAATGCCGCTAGTTAATGCATGATTTCGTCAATGATTCAATGGAAACGGCAAATCTAACAAGCAGGCACTCAGCACAGGTCCCAATCTAGTATCAGTATATCATGGCTCCATTACTTTAGATTAACATTTATTTTCATCTGCCAAGGAATAATTTCCTCCGCCCTTATTTCAGCCAAGTCTTCCATCCTTCAATGCCTAATTTCCTGCTTCTAACGCATATTCCCACGACAGACTACCGAGTCCCCAAGGACATTTGTGGAGAAGCAGCAGCACACCCAGGAAACTCAGTCTTCATGCACTTCCTCTTACTTCCTGGAGGAGAGCTAGCTTGAAGGGAGAGGACCGTTGAGATTTTAGAGATAATCAAGTGTTTACCACCGAAGAACACTTACTGGATGGTTTCATGGCAGCATGAGACGCAAACTCAGTACAATTATTAGCACTAAAAAACAAAAGGAGGCCCAATACTGAGTAGGTTTTGCACACACTATCTCGAAGACCTTCCAGCGGAGGCTTCCCCTTTTCTCACATGGTCATATCAGTGCTTCAATGCTACGAGATCCTCAAACTGCCCCACGAGAACATTCATGGCACAGTAGCATGATATGCCCCTCAAGGCATCACAACAGAATTATATAGAACTGTCCTGGCAAATGCTGAAACCCAGCACACTCATGCTTCCCAAAGTCAAAACATCTTAATTTTAGTAAAATTGTATGAAGAGGCTCTTCAAGGACCAAAGATACTGCCTCAGTAGCTGAAAATGATAATGGGCGTGCCAAATCTCTCAACTACACCAATCCCAAGCACATACAAGCATATGCGGGGAACACCCATGCAAGCAATTACTCCAGTACTGTAAATGACAAATTGAAATAACTGAGAATACACCAATATGCCATTCCCCATCCTGTATTCCGCGGCTTTGACTAGAAGCCGCAATTTCAAATCATATGATTACCAAAATAAGCTGATTATGTTGCTGGCTCCGTTCTTCGAGCAATTTCAACCAGCCCAACCTACATAATGATTCTTACATCTGATGCTCCTTGGCTTTATCATGGCAAATGCTTATTTCTACTTTCACAAGAAAATGACCAATTTCACAATCTGTCAGTTGCATTAATGATGCAACTTGACTGCACAAACATGCTGAAGCAACTACCAACTTGCAGAAAAGTAGATCCACCTAATATACCAGCAGGAAAATGTCTTTAACACCTACCCTGGTCTGCAGTCAGGCAACCTCTTCCAACCCAAGTAATGATAAACATCAAGGAACATCTGTTTTACGGTCTTCAATTGCCATCCCTGCATGATAATTCTTGGTTATATTCATTCCTTTGGATGCTGTAGGAGAGAAAAAAATACTCCAGCAAATTACCAAGTATGAACTAATAATAGAGAGACGATTAGAACTGTTTACAGCATGAATATCGATTTGCTACAGGTTCATATAACCTTGTGCACATCAACTTAATAGAACTGAATAAACTTATGATATTCAGCGAACCTGGGCAATCAAGGAAATTATATTTTTAGAACACAGGAAGGTAAAAATCAAGACAAGGACAGCTGAGTCACATCTCAAATGCAGGCAGAAGAAAAAGACACAAGACAGAAAAAAAAGAAGGCCAAAATAAGGCTGCAATTAAGAAGTGTTACAAAAAGGAACAGCGAGGGCCATACCAATGCTTATCTCATTTCTCTTCATCAGCACCTTCAGGAAAGGACCATAAGTTAAAAGGGCGAGAGCACGATCAAGAAATAGAAATCAAACAAAAACACATTGTATAACAGATCGTTTGAGAACAACACTACTTCAAATCGTTCTGGTGACTTGATCACATTTTTAAATGCATAGAAAGATGCATCTCAATGTATAAATCCATCTGTCTTCTACAACTAGTTTATCTAAAAATCTTCAGAAGCAGTAACTTTTTCCCATGTTTATGAAATCTCTGACATATAAAACAAGTGGATTATCAATCCTGTTCAGCTTACACACTTACACTTGCATGAAAAACATCTATTACATTTACCAATAACCTCATGTCAAAAAGCATGTCAAAATGACTCCGATAATTCTCCTGTGTCGGAAAGAATCATGGGGAATTTATGTGTAACATGGTAACAATATTCATTAGAAATAGGGCATTTCCAGTGATTGAGGTGCAAAATGCTCCTGGAACTGTTAAGGCTCCAGTGATACCATAGTAAGAGTACATCAGGAACTTGGAACTATAAATCAAGTAAAACAAGGAAAATTGTCATCAATAATCCACATGGAAAAACGGATTTTTTATATCCCCTGGTGGCAAAAACATGTGACGAGGGGGGCAAAAGCTTCACATTTAAATTCATTACATATATCCATAAATACAGTATTCTATTGTCATTCATGACATCTATGTACAGGACAGAAACCAGGCTTTGGATAGTCGATATTTTGTAACAACCAAAGTGTTCGTAGTCACCTTAAGAAAAAACAATGTGAGCTGGTTTTCTTAGAGGAACAAAGTACACTGGAGCCCATAAATATGCAATGGAACTTCTTCACCGGACAGAGGTGAAACAGTGACTCCAAATCACCAAAGATTTTGCTGCCTCCAATAGATATATCACAAGAATCCTCTTAACCAGATCCATTGCTAAAACATAATGAATGGTATTGCATCAACCATACTGTTAATGGAACAGTATAATTGCATTCCCAGAGGCATGTACCCAAACTTTGTGCACGACTGATGTATGGACAAGAAAAGTTACCATCTTGCTCACTTTGCAGAATGAATGCGTTGCAATGATGATATCCAGCTACTGGAAGGACCAATTTTATTGTTGTGTCCATGAGCAGGGTTAGCACTTTCATTTGGCAGAACAGGCTTTGAGGCATGTCGTTTTGATGTCCCACCAACTTGAAATGAAGTGGAGGGTATGTGCTGACTCACAATCTACAAAAGAAATCAATTTTAGAATTCATAATATTTTAAAATCAATCCATGAAAGGCAATTTTGGGGTGATTAATTCACAGTATTCTTTGGCAAATCAATAACACAACACAGGAACAATGGGATTCAATAATATACACATTATAAGTAGCCAGAAGACTTACATTCCTGTTAGTGTGATAAAAACATCTTATTTGCTTATTTGGTTGGAAGTATAACTTACGTTCTTGTCAGCATGAATATCAGAAATCAGATTCTTTCCCAACCCTGATTTGGATTGCATGCGTATGCCAGGACCAGTTGATCGCATGATCTCAGATGAATAACAGGCATTATGACTTCCTGCAAGTTAGAACAAGCCTTAGTATATCTAAATAAGAACCTAGTCATCAACAATGATAAATGTCTATATAAACATGCAATACATAGATTAATATTTACCTAAAGATACATGCACCTCTACCTAATTATTGTTCCATTTGGAAGCCAATCTCATCAAGTGAGTAATTCTGTAAATAAGTTTTACAGATCATCTTTTATGCATTGTAAAAACACTTGATTTAACCACATGTCATTTGCTAACAAAGGGTGCTTGTTGAAAAAAGGGGGTTAAAACCATATAACTCTTTCCACAAATCAATTCCCAAATCTATGAGAACAAGATTCTGACAGCCTTTGATTAAGTACATCTTATGTTTTATGAGACATGTTGCATCTTTTGTCTTAAGGAGGGAGGATTTTTTTATATATTGCAACAAATGTTTCTCCGATCTACTCCATTCCAATTATAAGGAGATAAAGATAACAAAAGGCACCACAACAAGGAGGAGATTAAATAGACCACGATAATGCGGTCAAGCCTATGCCGAAAAGAATTTGGCTATCATAGGGTGATCTAGCTAGTAAAATGGTGCGTAATACACAGAGGGACTTGTATGGCCATGAAGAAGATAGGAACTTCTATGTGGCATTCTCAAAATATGAATAACCACCATTGGTTATAGCAACAGCAACCCATCAATGGTTATAGCAACAGTAAAATGGTGCGTAATACACAAAGTGCATCAGCAGGATCTAACCTTGATGATTCTCCATGTCTGTCTGCACTGCATGACTGCTACACGCCGGATTTGGCTGTAATATGTAAGGTTTGAATCTTGTTATGAGTATGACTATCCAAATTTCAAACTATTAAAAAATGAGATTGTATAAGATTGCAGCTCATGCAACTAAAAAATTGATTCTGAATATAAACCCTGTGATTACTAAAGCAAACATTTTAAGCAAAGATGGTTGAGGAAATAAAGAAAAATACAAGAGGCAAGGATACTAACCGATGATCGAGGTTGAGATCTATTCTTTTGTGCCTGCTGATACTTTATGATTGTCCAATCAAACACATAATCAAATTCATATCCTGTCATGAAAGGACAGGAAAATGAAGACACCAATTCAGATACATCAGATGAAGCATTTAAATGTAATTTCCATCCCTCAAGTTCAGAAGACCATAGAGAGAGTATAGCACCACCACTAACACCACCCCAACTTTTTTTCTTCTCTTATAGTTGTGGTATAAAGACTAGATCAATTTGTGATTTGATTTTTAGTTTGTTCTTTTTTTTGCAAAGATTGTTTTCCAATGCACAGGACCTCACTAATAACTATGAAAATACCTGATTAGATCTCTAAGCTCATGACTTGTTACTCCTGTTGGTTAAACATGGAGTAAAAACAAAATGGACAACAAAGAACAGGCCCAAGAAAGTATAATAGTTTACAAGAACCAATTTAGACCACTTTGTGGTTTCATGATAAAAGCCTGTGCTTGCAGCCACAAGGAAAGATGTCCGGGCAAGAATCCTTTTTTGTGTTACTAATATATTGCAATACCAACATTTTCTTCGTCAATACCTCCATGGGAAAATAGATCACGAAACAAGCGCTTCAAGAATCCATAATCGGGCCGTTGATCAAATGTCAGTGAATGGCAGTAATGCATATATGAAGCAAACTCCACAGGATGGGATTTGCACAGAACCTGAGAATTAAGAAACATATGTTAAAATTATATTGACGCAGGCTAAAGTCTTCACAATAATTAAATGGAGTTGATTACTTCTATTCACATAGGAGTTGATAACTTCAATAGTAGACACACACCTCAATAGGAGTTGATAACTTCTTTTCACATATTTTGTCATATTTCTGCTTCTTTGTGGCAGCTTTTAAACCCTGCCATGGAAGACTAAAACCACAGGCACGACTGAGTCATTTTATTTTTTCAAAAATCCAAGACTCCAGAACATAATAATCTACTGGAAATGTGATAACTTGATAATCCCAATACCTCAACACAAAACAAAGCCAAAACTTCAGGCCTAGGAGTACATAACTTTAACTGCAAGAGAAAAAAAAGTCCGCCAAAAAGAGAAGCTAAAGAAATTACCTTCCTCTCAGAAAATATAACAGCACGTAGCCAAGTGACTCTAAATCATCCCGCCGACTTTGTTCTGCCACAAACACACAGAATGAGGTGGGATCAGGAGTGATGCTAAGGAAAAGGTAAAAAAACTAAACGTGTTATCCATATACACAGGTTTATATACATGACAATATCTCCTTGCTTACCAATTCCAAGATGAGTATTGCAACTGGCATATCGTGCAGTTCCTGTTAAGTTTTTGTTCTCCCTGCACAGTAAAACAATTAGGAGGTCAAGAATGATGAGGAAATAATCGCTTCTGAATCAAAATTTGCTTCCTGATACATTTATTTTCCTTTCCCCATCAAATTCTCACTAAAGATAGTTTACCTGTAAGGAATATGACGATTGGTTGTTGCATCTCGATATCTTTTTGCAAGCCCAAAATCAATTATGTAAACCTGATGTAAACAAAAGGAGCATGAGAGTGTCAACACATGGTAACCAAGTCTATCAACCAAAAAGAAAGAAAGAAAATACAGGCAAAATCATCACCTGATTTGCCTTTCGACCAAGACCCATGAGAAAGTTATCAGGTTTTATATCTCTGTGCAGAAATCCTTTAGAGTGCACATATTCTATCCTGGTAATCTGCAAAAAAAAATAAAAAAAATAACAAACCATGATAAGACTAAAAATGGTATAAATTTGAGTACCTATAAGCTGCCTACCATTTGATCAGCCAACATTAACACAGTCTTGAGTGAGAACTTCCTCCCACAATACACAAACAGGTCCTCCAGACTCGGTCCTAACAAATCTAGCACAAGTGCATTGTCCTCCCCGTCTACTCCTGACCATTTGATACTAGGAATACCGCCTTCATCAAAACAGATCAAAACTCAATTATAAACATCATCAACCTCACTTATACTACTGATTACATCATTCATGTTATACATACTTCCTCCTTGAAGAATATTATATAACTTCGCCTCGTAAAGCAACTGTGGATGCTTTGTTTTACTGTTCTCCTGCATATCATCAGATTAAATTAAATAGCTAGACAACAGTAGATAAAAACAAAACAAAACACAAAAAACCAAGTCATGCTCAAAAATTAAGAAAACATACTATCTTAATAGCAACGATCTCAAACGTATCGATATGAGTAGCTGCAACAACACAGACACGCAATAAAAACAACAAAAAAATTATCATAAAAAATAAAATTAGCTTAATATGCATGCAAAATAATAAAACTAGTAGCAATTTACCTAGATATATTTCACCGAAGGATCCACTGCCGATCTTGCGGCCAAGCTTGTACTTTCCACCGATGATCCGTTCCATATCAGAGCGCAAAACAAAGGATAAATTATATGTAATTTTTTTATGGATCTAAAACTCAAAATTGAAGAGTTGTGGTAAACGGAAAGCAGAGGAGAAAAGAAAAGCAGAGAGAGAGAGAGATGGTGGATGTGGTGGGAGGTGGCTCTGCCTAGAGCTTTCGTGGCTTTTTCAGATTTGCCGAGGTGGATACAAAATAAATAAAAGAGAGTAAATATCGAGGGTAGTTTTGGGATTTGCATCTGTTGACTACCGACTTCAAACTTTTCGTCAAAAGCCATTTTGGCAACTGTAATTTGATTTGAGGCAGGCGGCAGGTTTCATTTATTTTTCAATTAATTCCCGCAAATTTTATTCCTAATTTGTGAGTTTAAAAACTGGCAGCGGCGCTGGGGTTCTATCAGCTGATTTGTTCCTACCTTAATATATTGCTACGTTGAAGAGGAAAGTAGATTCGTGTCGTGCGTGAAAGTTTAAGGATGAGGCGGAGGGACGTGATTGGCTGGCAGAGAGCGTGTGTGAGAATGATGTACTTGTGCTAGGTGCGCTGGCAGGACCACGGTTGTCTTGGACTGATAGGAGAGTGTGTGAGAATGATATGGGCGCGGGTGCTATCATCGTGCCAATGAGTTTTTGCTCGGCCGTGTGGCCCATGATTCATGGTGATGAACAGCAGAACGTGTTTTCATGCCGGTGCCCTCCCAAAGAACAAAACAAACAATCACAATTGATAATGGGTTAAATGCTGAAATATAATAAATAAATAAATAATTTCCCTTGAAAATAGATACAATTCACTATTCACTATTAAAGTAACGTATATGACCTTTTTTAAAAAAAAGTGTTTATCTTTTCACTATTAGTTATTATATAGGCTTATTTAGAGATATTTTTGTATTTTTAATATTCTAATGAACAGTAAATTAACTATAATGCCCCCTGAAATAAAAAAATCAACATTGTAAGGTAAGGGTTTTAAAGACCTTTTATTTTTTTATACACTATTAAATTACAAATATGCTTTTGGTACCAGACAATAGTCATGGAATCAAGGGGTAGTGGGGTCTTTTTGTCTCGATTGTATTGTTAATTGTTGATATTTTTTCGAGGGTAATAATATAAATTATCATTTAGATTATGTTTTTTAATTTAAAAATTTATTTACGTGTGCTGTCGTGTGGAAGTTGCCACACATTTTGGGTATCAGATGTGGTGACTCCTGGTGTTGAAAAATATGCTTCTATTATCTCATTTTATTCTTTTTTATTTCTTCTTCTTTTATGTGTGGTGTGTGTGATCCTATGGTGACCAGTTTAACGTTGGTTATCTTTTTTCCCATTATTTCTCTCTCTTATCCCGATAAATGCACTCTGGTTCTCATTGTTATTGGTGTTTTATATTCAATCTTTTATAGTTTTGATTTTTGATTTTTGTCATTTTTTCTTTCGTTAAAGTTTTATTTATTTTCAATTTAAATTATAATTATAATTTTCATATATTAAAAAAATATATATTCTAAAAGACGTGAGGAAAATATTGTTTTCCACGCCATTGTTCAATAAGAGACAAATCACAGTGCTTACCAAAATGATTTTCTTTTTTTCATTTGGTCCCTCTTTTTTTCTAATTACATCTTTATATGCCCAAATTGGTGGCCAATTATAGCATATTTATTAAGAAAGTGCAAGATTCAAAGATAAAAGACTAGACTGAAAAACACATAAAAATGAGATGGTTTTTCTAAACTCAGGGTTAAACATATATTTTGGTCCTCTAACTTTTTAAATTATAAACTTTTAGTCCCTAATAATTTATGAAATTCAATTTTGGTCCCAAACTTTTTTTCCCTTATTTCCTGGTCCTTGGTTTGAGAGAGGAAAAAGAAAGTGGCTTAATTCTAGTATTGGAGAGAGGATGTATAGGTTAAGATCGATTTCGACCATGAACACGGGTGATTTCAGTGTCAACGAGTTTCTTTTGATGATAAAAGTTTATCCAAGGCATTTTTCTCCTTAAACTTGCTTGAAATGATAGATTTAAACCTGAAAAGAATTTTAATTTCAGGTTAATTGCAGGGGTTTTGAAGCCAATTTTTTGTTGTTAAAGGCTATATGTTTTACAAGGTGTTTATAATTTTTTTTTTTGAAATATGGTTGCAAATGGGTTTTTATTTGTCTGAAATAGACCTACCTGGTTTTCCACTAACCTTTTTAGGCAGGGCAGGAGACGTGTTGTCTGCCTTAACAAAGCAGATGACATGTTACTTGCTATTTTTTTCAATAAATTAAGGGGTAGATGACTTGTCGTTCACCTCTTAAAATAAATAAATAAAAAAAGTAAGTTCCAGGCGTGGGCATTGCTTTAGGCCTGTGCGTTTGGTCCCTCCTAGCCCAAGAGACTAGGATTTTTTTCTTTTTTATACATTACAGTTGAATTTTTTTAAATTTTTCTTGCTTATTTTTTTTTTCAATTTTATCACTTAATATATTGTTGATTATTAATTGGGTAATGTAATTTGTTTCGGTTTGATTTTGATTTTCAATTACCTCGATATTTGGTTTGTTCTTAATTTTATAGGTATCTATTTCAGATTAAATTTTTTTTATTGAACCCAATTGAATCCATGACTCAGATCACGAGTTTGATTGATTAGTTTCGACTAGGTAGGAACCGGACTTCATTATATTTTTTGTTGTATAAATAGTTCTCGATTTATTTAATTAGATGTATGCATAAACTTCTTGAATTCAACCTAGGATTATTTTATGTACAAAAACATGTCATAAAAGTCTGCATATATACTTTTTTGAAGAAAAAAGAATATTCAACCCTTGGCAAAGCACGAGTTAAATAGCTAATAACAACTATAAGGGAAAGTGATTTCCCTGTAGCAATAAACTCAGTATATTGTTCACTATAATAGTAAAGTGACGTTTATAGCCTTCAAAAAAAATTATTTGGATTAGAATCAATGATATTTTTATCTTTTCGCATGATACATTAGTCATTAGAGATTTGTTTAGGATATTTTTATCTTTTCAATATTCTAATAAACAGTAAATTGACCATAATGCCCCCAAGGAATAAAAAAACTAACATTGTAAGGCAAGGGTGTTTAAGACCTTATATTTTTTTATACACTATTAAATTACAAATATGCCCTTGGTGCCAAAAAAATAGTCATGGAATTAGGGGTATTGGGGTATTTTTGTCTTGATTTTACTATTAATTGTTGATTTTATCTTATCAAGGGTAAAAATGTAAATTAGCATTTAGATTATGTTTTTTAATTTGAAAATATATTGGCGCTTGATGTCGTGTGAGAGCCTCCGTTAACTTTGGGTGGCGCATGTGATTGCTTCTAGTGGTTGAAAATATACTTTTTCCATCTCATTTTATTCTTTTTTGTCTCCTCTTACTTTATGAGTGACATGTGTGATCCTATGGTGGTCGGTTTATCGCTAGTTACCCCTTTTCCCCTTTTATTTTGTCTCTCTTTCCTTGAGAAATGCACTCTGGTCCTCATTATTATTGGTGCTTTATATTTAGTCCTTTTGGTTTTGGCTTTTGATTTTTGTTATTTTGATTTTTGTTAAATTTTTATTTATTTTGAGTTTAATCTTTTTAATTCTAATTTGTATATATTAAGAAATACTCTAAAATGCGCGGGGAAAATATTGTTCCCTACGCCATTGTTCAACCACAAACAAATTATTGTGGATTGCTACAATCATTTGTTTTTTTGTTTAATTCTTTTTTTTTCCTAATTACATCCTTTATAAGCCCAATGACTAATTAAAACACATTTATTAAGGAAGAGCAAGATTCAAAGACAGGGAACAAGACTGAAAAGACATAAAAAAGAGATGGTTTTCTAAACTTGGGGCTAAACGTACACTTTGATCCTTTAACTTTTTAAATTATAAACTTTCAGTCTCTAACAATTTATAAAATTCAATTTTGATCCCAAACTTTATTTTTCTTATTTTCTAATCCCAAACCTCGAAAACTATTTATTTTATTTTTTAACATGCTAAATTATGCAATTTTTTTATTATTAAAAATGCAAACATGATTTTGTTTTTAGAAACTTTACCATAGCAGATGGTAATCTGCATAAATACAATCCCTTGAAAAGCATGAATCTACTACCAAAGGAGTGAACATAATCCAACAAAAAAAGAAGGAATGAACATAATCCAAAAAAAAAGAAGAAGGAATGAACATAAGGCATCCAAGCATTTGAGAAAGAAAGAAATCCATCATTGGCTAACCACACATTAAGGGTGTGTTTGGAAGCGCGGTACAAATCGCGTTCTTTTAAATTTTGAATTTTTTTATTTAAAATAAATTTTTTTATGTTTTCAGATCGTTTTGATGTGCTGATGTAAAAAATATTTTTTTTTAAATTTTGATGCATTTTTAAGTAAAAAACACTTTGAATCGCCACCGCTATTATAATACCAAACACATTCTAAACAACGATTGCCACCTGTTGTCCAGGAAACAAAGCCAAAATGAACTTGCAAATGACCAACTCTTAACAGAAACAAGAACTTGACTTGGCCCATTGTCATGAAGATACGTTATTGAAACTTGCTTGCTCAAAACACATATGGTATCCAGAAAAGTCTCTAGCTAAAGTAAGGCCCCGTTTATTTGTTGGAAAATAATTTTTTTTTGGAAAGTGAATTTCAGGAAAGTGAATTCCGAGAAAGTGAATTATTTTCCGATATTTGGTAGTGTAATGGAAAATTAAAAGTTAGAAAACACTTTTCAGTATTTGGTTATGTCATGGAAAATGAGCTGGAAAATAACTTATTAATGTTTTATTTTTTTCAAGTTTATTAAAATAATGAGGAACAAATCTTACAAATTAAAAAGTTGAATGAGAATGAAATTGAAAAAAAAAATATAATTTCATAAATTATCTCAAATAAAATAAATAATAATCAAATAATAGAAATTAAATCTAACAAATAAAAAATTGAAAAATGAAGAAATTAAAATAATAATAATTACCATTTCATAAATTATTCCAAATAAAATAAGTAACAATCAAAAGAATGAGAACCAAATTTGATAGATAAAAAAATTCAATTAAAAAATGATAAGGAAAAAGCAAATAACAATTATAAAAATGAGGACAAAAGTTAATATAAAAATTAAATTCTAAGGGATCAAATTGAAAAAAAATATTTAAAATAAAATATATATAGCAATAAAAAGTTTGAGGACTAAATTTGATATAATTAGCAAATAACATGACATTTCTAAATTTTTCATAATTTCCGGAAAGTGTTTTCCGTCCAAAATAAAAGAAAAACACTTTCATGGAAACCAAACTAAATTTTTCTTTGATTGGAAAGTGTTTTCTGTTCACCAACTTTTCTAATGACAAAACATAGAAAAGTTTGGAAAATAATTTCCAGAAAACCACTTTCTATCAAACAAACGCTTCCTAAAAGGAAAAGCATGCTAATATTTACAGTCCTCGTTACCCTCACTGGATGCGACAAGTAGTCCAAGCTCAATGCAATTTTTGTGTTCTAAACAGGGTTGGATAAATTTTAATTTTTTTTAATTTTTTAAAATTATTTTGATATGCTGATAACAAAAATAATTTTTAAGAAATAAAAAATATTATTATAATATATTTTTTAAAAAAATAAATATTTTAAAAAATAACCGCTACGACAATTCAAACATCATTAAACAAAACATGATGGCCTCAAGTTTTTTTTCTTTTTTTTAATGGATACTTGGCAGTCACAAGGAAGCATACATTCATAACATATGGTTGCTTGGATCTGTCTTAAGGATGGTGTCCCGTGATTAGCGAAAACATGTATTTGTTAAATAACCAAGAAAAAACATGCACATTATAAACACAAAAATGGAAAGATGACTTGCACAAATCATTTTATAGCACTTTAAAACACTCCTATGTATGCCAAACACATTAACATATTATTCTAGTTTGACGGACAAATAATAAAACGGAGTTTAAATTATTTGGGTTTTTGATTTTAAGGCCGTGGATATAGACAACAAACTTTTTATTTAGTGTTGTCACCCTTTTATTTTATTTTTTTTTATTTTCGTATCTGATTTTTAAAATTTTTAAAGCATTCTAATTTATTTTTTATCATGTTTTTTTATTATTTATTTTATTTTAAATAATTTATAATTTTTTTTTAATTTTATTATTTTTAACTTTTTATCGGTCTGGTCCTTATTTTTTTTTGTTTTATTTGAAAAAAATTTAAAATTAAATTTTTTTTACTATGTTATTCTCTTTCAATTTTTTTATTTGATTTTTATTTTTTTAATTTTTATTTTTATTAGATAATTTCTTTAAATTAATAATTTTTTTAAATTTTATTTTTTAATATTAAAGTAGTTAAAAATTAAACTTGGGTTAAATAATTTATTTTCACCCCATGGGTTAAATAATTTATTTTCCAGCACAATTCACCACATTAAAATCCGGGAGTATCCAGCCAGCCCTAATTCTGCTCCTTAAACATCCGATTTCAAATCCTCCCTCTTAATTGCCCAAATCCTACTTTAGCGACCGGAACTGCAGATCTCACTACAATGGGTGGAGGAGACATAGAGAAGATGATCACCATAGGCCTAGTGTGGGGTGCCACCAATGCCTTAATTCGTCGCGGTGCACTTCTCTGGGACCACCAATCCCTAAAATCTTCTTCTTCTTCTTCTTCGTCTTCCCTTTCGTCTCCTCCAAAATTCCACCAGAAACTCCTCTCTTCACTCAAAAGCTGGCTCAGCCTTCTCATATTTTGGCAATACTCTCTTCCTTTCTTGCTTAATCTCTCTGCCTCTGCTATCTTCTTCGCCATCTTAAGTGACACCCCCATATCTCTGGCTGTCCCAGTCACCAATGCTACAACATTTGCTGCTACAGCTGTGTTTGGAATGCTTTTAGGAGAAGATACCCGAGTCGACTTCGCTTTGCTGGGCACAGGTTCTATCGTCATTGGTGTTTGGCTTTGCTGTGTTACATGATTTTTGATTTATTTGGTGTTCTTACATTAATGTTGTCCTGTTTGAAATATTTCACACTCTACAATTAATATATCAAACTTTATATCATATATTTGGGGTATAATGTTCAAAATCAATCGTTACATTGGATGGAAACAATGAAATCTGGAATAGCATGAAACACGGATGCGAAAAACGAAGAACAAAATCAATATTTTTAAAGAAAAATTTATATTGCAGTTGAATGCTGGTGGCAGGAAAAGGAACCGAAGTTTCCGGGATGAATATCCTTGCTCCATTTTAGAACTGCGCCTTAAAACATTCAGGTGGCATTTGTCCATTGAACCTCTTAGTGTCATTGCAGTAGTTGTAGATCATGTAGTTGTCTCTGACCCGCTTCATTTGATCCAATTGGGCATTGCTCAACTTGCTATAGGCGGGGGATGTCCACCAGTTCGCTGGGGTCTTGGCAGCACATTGATTTATGCTAACTGGTCCATTCCACTTGCAAGCCCTTGCCCTAAAATTGCGGTATCTTGCTATGAAGGGTGCCACTGTCCAATCAATCTTAACTCGCCCACCTTGAGTTGCCCAGTTATCAGCATTCCACAAGCTGGAGTAGACCCTCATTCCCTGTTTGTTTGGGTAAGCAATCCCCTCATTTTCATAGTTACGGTATACGCGGATTGGTACATTATCAATGTACCACCTGAATTGCAGTGATAAATATCAAGTTAGGTAAAATTAGGCTTCTGGATTATCTAGGAATTAGATAGCTGGTTTGGTGGATGTAGTGAAGTAAGCTGGGAAAATGAAAGTTTAGCAAAAGCTTCAGGAAGACTATTTAAGTTATGTTGGAAAAAAAAAGTGCACATATTGGTAATCTACTTGGAGTGCTGTGCAGCTTAATCTGAATGTCGAGTCATGCTGGTTTCTTTTCTTTCCCCCTTTTTTTTCCTTTTTATATCATCATCATTAATAATTTTGTTTTGTGAATAGTGAATATTTGATCATACTTCTGTAAGTCATCGACAAATAAGGCCAACGTTGTAGAAAAACAGAAATGGTCAGCGAACTTACACAACTTCAGTAGGGTTCCAATGTATAGTGTAATTATGGAAATCTGCAGTTGGGTCAAACCAGGGGCGGAATTGCTGTTCCCTGCTTCCATTTCCTTGAGTGTAGATGTTTGTGTGTATGGTGTATGGCTGTCCAGATGTATTCCCTAAGAACTCGAAGTCTATTTCGTCGTGTCTGTCCCCAGAAGAGGATACCTGTGCAAATTCATCACGGAGTTTCATTATTTAGTAATTTTCATGTGTCAATATTCCATTATAAAGTTTTTTGCTTTAAGAACTTCATTTAGATGCTGATCTATATAATTGTTGTTAATCTTAGAGATATTCAAATGAGGTATTAATATGATTGGCCGTAACTAGACCTTCCTATTTAGCTGTTCTTGCCCATGTTTCTTCATGTATCTCTTATAAGTCTCAATTATGAGAGAACAAACGAGTTTTTAAAGCTTGAAACAATGAGCAGTGCTTATGTTATCAGAGCCATGCATGTTGGGTGAAATTATTGCACTTACGTAATAGGCAGTGACAGTTCCAGCTGAGTTCCCAGGTACCAGCTTAATTAACATTTGAATGCTTCCAAATAGGAACGGACGCTTCGATTTAACACCAGAGCCTGAAATCCAAAGATGATAGATTTACACAAAACTGATAATTAATGATTTCCATCTACGCGATCAATTTACATAAAAAACAAAAAATTTGATGAATAGAAAGCAAATCATCACCTGACGACTGATTCAAGACAAGTTGAAGATCGTCGCCATTGCCAAGTATTGACGAATGACGGGCACCCCAATAGAAATACATGCTCTTGGAGAATTTGGCATTAACTGAACTTGGATCAAATGCCACTGCAAAGATGAATAGAGCTACCAGGGAAGCTCGTAAACTTGCCATTTCAACCCCAATGCAGAAGTTTCTTCGAGTTTAGAAAATCCTAGGAGTTGAAGTGGGATGCTTTTGTCATCACCCTTCAATAGCTTTATATAGCCTCTAACCTGCAATGTTCCCTGCTCAGAAAAGTTTCTGTTTGGTGATTTTTTATGTAGTTTCCTTGGTGGTTGACGTTCACATTTTGTATTAGTTCAAAGAAATACTGTCTAGGTTAATGGAAGTCTGTCAAGTTATAAGTTGTGCTCCCCACGAGGTCGATGTGCATTACCTGCAACATGGGCAGCCAGATTTGAAGAATACTCATTTATATTTTTCTTGTACAGTGTATTTATTAGTGTGGTAATGGTTGTTTTTCAAAGTATTTTTTATTTGTAAATATATCAAAATATTATATTTTTTTTCATTTTTTAAAATTTAATTTTGATATTAGTATATCAAAACGAAAACGATATGAAAATACTAAAAAAAATTTAATTTTAAATAAAAAAATTAAATATTTAATAAATAGCCGCAAAAATGCTATAAAATTAAGATAGTGTTTGGGAACGCGGTTTCATTATGAAAATTTGAAATATTTTTTTTTAAAAATTAATTTTTTTATGTTTATATATTGTTTTAATATGTTGATGTTAAAAATAATTTTTAAAAAATAAAAAAATATTATTTTAATGTATTTCTGAGCGAAAAACACTTAGTTTTTGTGCATGAAGATATATATGCTTTCAATGATTCTGATGGTGTGAGGAAATGTTGATATCAGGAGAGAGTATGTGAAAATGGAGGTCAGGTAATGGGTTGACGAACTCATCAGCTGGGACGCGGTTGCACTAGGACTAGGCAAGCATCGTGCGTGAGACTAATCAGTGCACACAAGGAGGAGAGCTAGCTAGGTCAGCCTAGCTGTGATGCGCACGTCCACACCCATGAGAAACGCGAAATGCTAGTTCTAGCCTTAAGCCCAGCTTCTCTGAGTACAAACCACACATCCACACACAGTCTTAAGTGTATTTAACTATGTACTTTATATCGAGTATGCAATGCCATGATGGGTTCATTTTTGACCGTTCCGTAGCTGGGACATGCTTTAGCATTCGTTGCCTAAGAATCTATAAACTTTACAGATTCCTGGAAAGTTAATTTCACGGGAAGCTCCATTAATTTGACTAACCAGAGCACAGAAAGAATGGTTAGATGGTAAAAACCCCTGCACCTCAAAACTAGGAAAAGGACTTGTAGTCTCTTGCTTTTGAATTTCTGTTCCCGACTGGTTCCTGGTCTCTGATTTACTCAGGTAGCCATATATGTTATGCTTATTGGATCTCCTGTCATTGCTCTGTTTATGTGTGAAAAAACAAGGGTGAAAATTGAAAAATGTAGAAGGGATATCAGCACCATATATATGGTGGGCATAGAACTCGTTTTATTGGATGGATTTGACTGCGGATATGATACCATTCAGGAAAAGAACAAAAAAGAAACTGAAAATGTGAAACGAATAAAAGAATTTTATTTCAAAAGTGAGGTATCAGATTGGTTAGTTCATGCCCCTCTGGTATATATCCTTCATGAAAAACTCTGAACAAAATCAAGTTCATCTACCAGCCCAAAATTAAAGGACACTTTATAACGGAGGGAGTCAGCTTCAGCTTCACTTGATCTGCACCCAGGAGGAGACACTGGGTACTCCTTGATGAACAACAAAGAGCATGTAATACCCGGGAGGAGCAACCCTACCGCTCGGTGGTGACACGGCTGTGATAGCGTGGATCCCTAGGAATGCATTTTCAGTAATCACATCTTCCAAACCCAAGTCGAGGAGTCTTTGATTCATTGACACCCCATGAGTGGTAAAAGCAGGAGCGTACATTGTTACCTGGATGTCTTTCTTCTCTACTTTCAATGCTTTTGATTTGATATAGAGCTTGAACAAGTTATTATAACCAATCTGGTTTGGGGCTTTATCAGCTATAATCACAGGTCTACGACCTATCACTGATGGATCCAAGTAAGGTGGCAAGAATTTCTCAACCCTTAGTTCAGTGGGGAACATGGCATTATAAACGTAGCCATTGTTCGTGTTGCTACCAGCTACAAGGATTTTACCGTCTGGCAGTACCACAGATGATGAATGGTACATTCTTGGAATCGTAGAGGCTTTTAGTTCCCTAAACCTGTTGCCTAGCTTGGCTTTGGGATGATATATTGCTGGGCCAAAATTTGGTTCTCTGGCAAAACCCCATCCTGAGCATCCTCTCTGGGCACCATTGAGCAGGAGGACATCCCCTGTGGGAAGGATCATCATGTCACCCATGACACGGGGTGATGGCATGACTTCTCTCTTCCAGGCAGGCTTTTTATCTGTAATTCTGATTCTTCCACAGTCTTCGAGTGCAGTGTAGAATATATCTTTGCTAGCTTGGGTATATGCATCTCTGTGTCCGGAGCCTCCACAAACTAAGACTTCAGCCGGGATGACACGATTATTCTTTGAGTGTAGTTTTATTGGGAGCAGCACAGACATCCCGGTGGCAGGGTAGTTGCGGTGGCCACCTGGAAGGGCTGGCAACTCACGGACAACCTTGTTGGACTTGGGATTGAGCAGGACGGCGCGATCATTGGCAAAGATGAAGAGGTTGCCATCGGTTGAGAGGTGGACGAAAGGATACAAATTGTTCTCATCCTTATCACTGGTTTTCTTTAGGAAGTCAAAGAAGTAGGACTTGGCATTGGAGCGTCCTTCTCGTGGAATGTACTCATAGCTGAAAGCGTCGCGACCACCAACCACGATGAATCCACCATCAGGTAGTTCCGCTTGTGTCGAGTACCTTAATTGACAAGGAGCAAAAAGTACAGTGTCAGCTTGTTGTAGCTTATAAACTATGCTTACAAGAACAGAAGAATCTAAAATGATTGTTCATCATGAGAAGAAAAATAGAGTAAATATATCTATATATATACCATCTACGATCAGCAAGTGCAGTTGGGAATTCTCTCCAATTACACCCTTTACATGTCTCCAGATATCTAACAGTCTTGGCACCTCCCTGGAAACCGCCAGTGCCCACCAGGTTTCCATCAATGGAAAGACCTCCTGATGAACACCATGTATCTGTGTGAAGCTGTCATGAAAAAAGAATAATCACAAACCGTTAGCTGGCTAGCTAGGAAAGAGAGCGATTGATCTAGCAAATTAAATTGAGAGGTTTAATCCAAAAACATGAAAGAATCCAAGAACATGAAAGATAGAATTAATTGCTTAGGTAGAATCTAGATAATTACGCACGCGCACACACAGACGCAAGCATTAATCGGTTAATTAATCAGAATGAATACCTGTAGAGGTGTTATCGCCGTGGTGGCAATGTCAAACAGAACTGAATGACAAAAGCAATCCTTTTCACCTGTAGTTTTGTTAAGAAGACGGCAATGGCCAGCAGGCAACCGGATTTCTGATTTCTTCCAAATAGTAGCGTCATACATTAAGACCTTGTCAACTTTTGGAAGCAAGATTGCATGCATGGCTGATACTCCAGAATTCACAGAAACCAACTCCCATGACCCTTTAGGCTCATTAGGTAGACCAAAAAAACTAGGATGAGAAGGGTTAGCGGATTTTGGCAGTGGCTGGGTCCCGAAATCGTTATCGATCTTTTTCCTCAAGTAATCTTGAGCATCTCCAAAAGGGTTATTAAACAGCTCATGGGGGCCTAATATCTTCTTCTTGTTGAAGAATTCGTAGGCATCTGGCCTCAACCAAAACTGGGCATAGCTCGCAACAAACAAGAGAGGGAGAATAACAAGAGACCTGAACACATTCGCCATTGCAATCGATCGAGGGGGGTAATATGACAAGAAAAAAGAATTCTGAAACTTTCGCACCAGGCGAAATGTTTTTTTCTCTCCCTGACACTCCATGCTCTCTCGATGAATTTATAGACGAATCAAGTTTGCTGAGGGGAGACAAAAATAGAGCTTTGTTCCTTATTTAGAGGAAACCTCGTAATGCTTCAATGTCTATACGGTAGGAAATCTCTCTGTCCCACGTACGCGTAGGGAATCAGTAAACAAGCCAGCTATATTATCTGATGGTGTAAAAGGCATGGTTAATCTGAGGCAACTTGTAATTAAGGGCTTAATTAGTTCTTCACCGCTAAGTAAAAGCTCCAACACATCTTTGGCAGAAATAACTAATCAAAGGGCGAGCTCGGTTACCATGTCAGTCAAAGCTCCCAAGTTAATCAATTCTTAATTGCATGTTAATAAGATGTCGTGATGCATGCCGGAATCTAATTTTTCTCAGGATAACATGTACTAGATCCATTCTAGTCGATTGAGGTATATTTCTCGATAAAAAACAAAAACAATTCCAAGGTTGCTGGCTTGGAAATGTGATAGTGATATTTTTTAAAGTTTTGTTGGTTCGAAAATATATTAAAATAATATATTTTTTATTTTTAAAAAAATTATTTTTAAAACACATTAAAACAATCTAAAAAAAATAATTTAAAACAAAATAAAAAATAAAAAATATTTTTTTTAAAATACTTTTAAAACATAAAAATAAAAAGGGTATAAATAAACACAAAAATATACATTTGTCTCTTGATATTGCAAATTCAAAACAATAGCAATAACAACTTATTTTGATTAGCTGTTAGAAATTATTATCCCCAACACGGTTTTGACCACACAGGTCACATTTAAGTGATATCTGACCAAAAAGCTCTAAATGCCTCATTAATTAATCAAGTTGTAAATTGTTTACCATTGCTATGCTGCTGTGCTTCTAAGTTCCTGTTTGTTAAAATTTGATTTTTTTTTGGTTTCAGATTAATTTTTCTCAGTGTTTTTTTTTATTTTGATGTGGTGATGTAAAATATAAATTTTAAAAAGTAAAAAATATTATTTTAATATAATTTCAAATAATTTTTTTTTAATAAAACAATCATCTAAATTCACAGATCAACTATTCAAGGAATAATATCGCTATTCATCTCCTTTAAATTCCAGCAGTACAGCTTCAATTCACGGTGTCAGCACCGCCGTTTAAACCGACAATTAATTCTCAGCAATGGTATATTTGCTGACAATCAAAATAAATACTTTACAACGGTTATGCTCAAGGAATTCAATCCCCAAATCCCTAATTTTAAGTGTTAATTTCGGCTACAATTTATGCTATGAACACCAACCTACAATGACTAGCTCACTAAGAATTGCTTTTCCCATATAGCATAGATCATTGTTTAGAAGTAGTTACATTTTTCTTCCCTAAGCTTGTGTGCCATTCGAATTCATATTTTCTGTTTTCATGAATAATTTGAGACAAAGTACTCTACAATTATAAAACTAGTTAGCGTGTTTGTATTGCGGTGTATTGGGGTTGAAAATGTTTTTTATTAAAAAAATTAAAAAAAAATTAAATTTTAGTTTTTTTTATATCCTCTCTTTTAGTATCTTCTAAAACTTTTTTTTTTTAAAAAAATACTCCAACTTCAATACCATACAATACCTTACTCTCTAAATTGTCTCAAGAAAAATTGTAATGTTTGACTTTTTTATATATAATTAATGTAGTAGTTAATATGCCATACCAGCATTCTTTATTTGTACTTTTCTAAAATACCTCATTATAAATATAAATATAAATATAAATATAAATAGATAAATAAATGATTTAATGTTTTGATTAAAGATTTATTTGGCCCAAATTAATAAGAAATCTAAAACGCGTAGGTTTTTACTGTAGCAGCAGTTTTTTTTTTTTTACTTTTTTTTTTTTCGGTTTTGTTTTTTGCTTTTGTTTTTTTTTTAACATGTTTTTTTATGGTTTTTTTTTACCCAAAATTGATTTCTTCTTCTTTTTTTTGTTTTGTTTTTTTTCTTAATTTTTTTGTTTCAAAATTATCTTTGCTAAATTTTTTTAAATATTGAGCTGGTTGAAAATTTAACTATGTAGTTTTCTTCTTTAAAACATTATGGATTACTATAATATTCTCATACATTGTTTTCTTTTTTTTTAATGATTTCTTTATTTTTTTTTTTTTCAAAATGATCTTTGTAGATTTTATTTTTTTTATATTAAGTTGGTTGAGAATTTAGCTTTGCAGTTTTTTTTTTTAAAAAAATTTCCCCAATATATTTTTTTAAAAAATTATCTTTATCGAATTTATTTCTTCAATATTGAGCTGGCTGATAATCTAGCTTTGTAGTTTTTTTTTTTTTTTCTAAAATTGTTATTTTTTACATATTTTATTATTATTATTATTATTATTATTATTATTATTATTTGTCTTTTTCTTTAAAACACTGTAGCTTTCCCCACGTGTTTTTTTCCGCTTTTGTTTCCTTTTTTGTACATTTTTTTTCATTTCTTTTACCCAAAATTGACTTTTTTGTTTTTTTTAAGATAGCCTTTGTCGGTTTTTTTTATATATTAAGCTGGTTGAGAGATTAGCTTTGAAGTTTTTTTTTTTAAAAAAACACTATGGATTACTACAGTGTTTCCCTTACATGATTTTTGTTTGGCTACAGTGTTTTCCCCACATGTTTTTTTTCAAAAAAGTATCTTTGTTAAATTTATTTTTTTCAATATTGAGTTGGTTGAAAATTTAGCTTTAGCTTTAGCTTTCCCCACTTTTTTTTTCATTTTTTGAAATTTTCCCCACGTTTTTTCATTATAATTATAATAATAATTATTATTATATTGTATTATATTATATAATTGTTTTTTCCTTTTGTTTTTTCTTTTTAATTTTTTTATGAATTTTTTTTTGATTTAGTTTGTTAATGTTAATTTTTTTTTATTTAGTTATCAGATTTTCATGATACGAATCTCGGGTTTGATGGGTTAACCTGATTTGACGAGTTATTTTTTTTCATTTAGTTTAGTTTGTTAAAGTTAATTTTCTTTCTATTTAATTATCAGACTTTCATACTTTCATGACACGTATCCTGAGCTTGACGGGTTAACTTGGTTTGATGGGTTAACCCGGTTAATTCTAGGTAAACCCATCATTTTGTTTTTCTATTTAGTTATCAAACTTTCATAACGCAAATCCCAGGTTTTACGGGATAACCTGGTTTAAAAGGTTGACCCAATTAATTCAATTTTTTTTCCTTTTCTTCATTAGTTTTTTCCTTCCTGTTAATTTTTGTTCTTTGTTTTTTTAATTAATCTATTTAATTATCACACTTTTATGACACGACCTTATAGCCAGACCCACATCCAGTATTCTTGGGTCCGGTGTTACAACCAGACTCACTTAAACTTGGGTCATACAAGTTTAATTTTATTATTAATATTATAAATATTACTCTTAGGTCAGACGTTGTAGCCAAACCCAAGATTCTTGGGTATAACTTTGCAGAAAAACCCAATATTTTTTAATTTTTATATTTTTTAATATTTTTTATGCAAAAAAAAAAAGACCCGCGGCATCGCGCGGGTATCAAAGCTAGTAAAAATATAAAGCTAGACAATCTTTTTGACGCAATAAGTAGTGTACTACAAGGAAGATCTCTTTCATTGCAATTATTTGGCCTCCCGCACAAATTTTCTCACAGAAATTATATATATATATATATTATCGCTACAATATTCTTCAACTTTCTTAGCAAATTACTCTTGTCAATTTACTGTTTTCTTTACAATATTGCTTATCGTTTTCATTATTACTCTATTTCCAGCTTTTCATAGCCTAACTGTTCGTAGTCGTTTTTTTTTTTTTTTTTATTTCTTTTATATGCTTTTAAAAGACAGATTTTATTACTGATATAACATTCAGATTTGTTAGTAATTAGAGAAAATTATACTTAACACTCTAAAGCAAGCAGGTTTTTTATTTTATTTTGCTTTACTGTTTATATAAACAGTATCTTAATATTTTTTAATAAAAAATTACCCTCACATCCTATAATTTGATTGAAATTACATTTACTTTCTAAGTTTTGAAATATCCCAGTTTGCATTCTAAATTAACAATAAATTTTAAATTGGATGAAAAAATTAAAATACCTACATATATAATATGTCAGAAACTCAAAGAAAAGATATATCATAAATTTCTCTCCTTCCAAAACAATTTCTCTCTTCATATATTGTTTTTTTTTTTTCTTATAATAACCCGACCCAAATTGAAATTAAAATATGGTGTTTTTAATTGATTTTTCTCTTTTCATACTATTGAAATCCCTCTCTCTCTTTTTTTTTTGAAAAGTTACTAGTTATGTGTTTTTTTAAAGCTCTAAAAAAAAAAAAACTCTAAATTGAACCCTAGTTTTTTATTTTTTAAAAGCTCTAAAAAAAACTTCATATTGAAGATTACGAAGAACCCTGGTTTTTTAATCTGTCAATTTACTGGTGAAAGGAAATTGATTCCAAGCAAAACACATAAATACTCATTTTTCAAGAAAACTCAAACATTTTCTAGAATAATCTCTCAATCGTCAAATTGATTCTCCATAAACCCATCTCTTATCTGAAGCCGCCTTTGGGAGTCTTGTTGTTGGATGTAGTATTGGGGTTTCACCCTTGTTTGATATATGCACATGAACCACCAAGCACTGCAGCTGCTCTCGCAGTCACAACCTCAAACACAAGGTGGGCATTCAGGTCACCTTCAGCCGTCCAGGCCGCGAGCTCAGGCCCTGGGACATGCTCAATTTGCACCGGTAATATTCTAAAGGACCCACCCCTCGATTATGAGGCATTCCAAAATAATTCTTATGCTTTAGTGGCCAAGAAAGACCATTACTGTTTCAGAACCCCAGTCTTTCAATCAGGCTGACAAAAGTGTAGGATGGCGTGCTGCCATACACGATGAATTCAACGCTCTTATCTCCAACCGCACCTTGTCTCCAGTTCCAAAACCACCATTATTAGCAAATGTGGTAGGAAATAAATGGGTTTGGCAGAATAAAGAGAGCAGATGGCAGACTTAAACGATTCAAAGGCTCGATTGGATGCAAGGGGTTTCACATAACAGTATTGTGCAGATTTCACCAAACTTCAAGGTGGCGGCCAGATTTCACCAAATAAAAGGTTGTCTAATGTCTATCACTCTTTTTTTTTCCCCAAAAAAATAAGGAGCGGAAGATATGTTATCCACCCCTTAATAAGAAAAATAAATAAAGCAGGACCAGGTGAGGGGGTCTGTCTTGTGCTACTGTAGGCCAAACATTAGGCCTAACCCTTTTCTATTTTTTTTCTTTTTTTTCCTTTTTTTTTCAAAACTTTAACTCATTGATTGATGCAATGTCCATTGTCTTCTAGATGTTTAGCTCTAAGTGTGTATTATGAGAGTGAAGAAGGTAAATCTTTGATGAGTCCTGCCAATGTTATATTCTCCATGCTAGAATTGCTTCTTTCGACATTATGATAACTATTATTATATATAATGGAAAATGATAATAAGTACTATAAAGTTTATAATTCAAGGAAAACTCTACATTGCATGCTCCATCTACAAACTCAATGTTCTCTTAGAAACAGATGGATAACTTCAACACCTCCCTTTAATAAGCAAACCTTTATCTTTTATTGAATAATTGATTTATGCTTTTTTGTAAACAAAAATTAAAAAAAAAAACATAACAAAAAAAGGTTAATAACAATAACAAATTGCATAAGAAGTGATATTGACAAACCTATGTTGTTGTGCATTACAACTTTTCTTATTATGACATGTCTCACTGCATATGTCATATATATAATAGTTCATGCCCCTCCATTATATCCATCTCTTATGCAATCGAGTGGACATCCGTTGAGCACACCTGAGTTTCTATCTAGATAGGTTTGGAGGGATTTCAGACCTCTGTACATCTCGGAGGCTATATTGGAAACTTGTATCCAGTATGTGAGTTCTAAGTGTTTTGTGTAGCGGTCATGGCCTGGGATGGAGAACCGCAACAAGAAGGTTCATGGTTCAATTACAATGCACACCGGCAAATCCATTCTGTTCGTTTTGCATGCGAAGTGAATGGTAAGATTCTTTTTAATTATATCTATTTTTTTAATTGTTGTTTTATATGAAAATATTTTACTACAACAGCTTCCTTTTGCAGGCTAATGTTCTTGGACGCGAACCAAGACCGATGAAGCTTTTTGTAGAAACTCACATATAAAATGATGATCATCGAAAAACGGTGCAACAACTTGTGGATAGTCGAGCTCAGAAGTTCATGGGAAGTTGGATTTCAACAATTTTCTTCTTAAGTTATAATTTTTTTAAATTCACTTCCTATTTTTTTTTTCTTCAGGTTGTATATACTACTTGATTGCATGAAAGATACAAATACAATCCTTTGACCCATCTGGAACTGGATGCGAATTTATGGTTGGAGGTTGGATTGTCCGGTGGATCCGATAGAAATTGGGTTTATGATATCTCAAACACTACAACTGGGGATTTGTAGATGGACTATAGTGTATTGACTGTTGGTTCCTCACAATTGACTTCAAGCTCTTAATCTCCAGAGTACCAGGCACTTGTACGTGAACAAGTTCAAGCTCAAACAACTTGGCTTTCTACTAAGACAAAACGACTTAGTGTTGATACGACCACACTTATGTTATTGTACATGAAGTTGTTATCAAACATGGGTGGTATATGTGGTCCACCTTGTCCCTCATCCGGTCCCGGTAAAGATTTGCATTCGCCTCCTCCTGCTTTAGCACCTATCCTCTAGATGAATTGTATTCAAATTGATAATTTTTAAATTTCTAATAAATATTTGGTTTTTTTATTTTAGTTTTATTTCTTTTAACTTTTTTCTAGCCAGTTTATTTGATTTAAAAAAAAATATTAAAGAAAATACAGATGAAATAACCAACGAACTAAGTTTGTCGGAAAGTTTCAGAAAGTTGAAAAAAATTACATGGAATGCCACTCATCATTACGGATGGAATCACCTATGGACTAAATCCTTTAGAGAGTTAAAAAAAAAAAAGACCTTGCCACGAATAATATATAATAATCACCAATGGTTTTAGCCCGTCAATAATATGAGACAAATCACCGATAGAATTATAAATGGTTTTATTTGTCGATGATACAACATAATCACCAATGAAATTACCGACATAATGATGGTAGTAATTTTTTTTGTTTGGCATACTTTTTCTATTTGTAAATTTATTGGTGTTAATATATATTACCGACCAAATATCTGATATAATATAAATTATGGAGAGTAGATTTTTTATTAACATTAATTGTTCATGATTTTATAGTAAATATTTTTTAACAAAATTAGTTTTTAAATAGTGACAGGAGGTTACTATTATCGGCTACTGTGTTTTCTTGGATGGGTTAATAATGACATCACATTGAGGAATTTCCATGACATTTTATCTCTTTCATGATGAAAAAGTAAAGGTGACTAGCCAATTCCTCTATAGGAAAGCCTTGGAAACGATACCGTTTTCTCATAATCTCTTACCCGAATTAGGTATTCAACACTAGATTGATTGTGCACACTGACTTCAGTAATTGAAATTTGATGATTAATTCTGGATTCTAATGTCTTTTGAGACAACAATGATGATAATGACGACAATAAACTTTATTTTTTATTTCTTTGTCTTCACTGATCTTTTCTTTGATTGACATTAATAAAGCTCTTTTACCATTATATGAATATAAGGGGGAATGTTATGCATTTTAAAGCTGTAACACTGCCTATTAAAGTAACCACCTTTATTCCAAACCATAGTGCGAATGTACCCAGCAACTTATGTATACCATCACTTCTGTGCACTGTTCTATGCTCTACTCATTTCTAGTTATAAGTGTATTATAATATATAGTTTTTATTTTTATTTTTTGCAGTAGGTTCTCCTCGAAAGGCAGAGAATTAAAGTTAAAAGAGAGTTTATAGTATATACTTTGATCTTTATGGCATGACATGTGATAAACAATGGCTGCTCCTTTTATATAATGAGATAACATCCAAAACACATTAAAAAATAAAATAAAGTTTCTTACCTTGCTCAAGCTTGAAGATAAAAGTTGAAAATCAATGGAAGCATGAATCTACACTGTTTATACACCATCAAGAATTTACTTTCCCCGTGTGAAACATGCCTCCTGACCCCTTGCAATGAATTGGGAGATTTTATAAAGTTCAAAACAAGGGATGTGCTGAGTGTCTTACAAATATTTTCAAGACTAATTAAATTGCCTCCATTGAGGTTCTTGTGCTTTTAACGAAACAACTTTAACAAAGGTGACATCTCTCTCCCAATAAGGTTAGCTAGCTTCAATGAATAAATTTCTATGTTTTGTAGATAAACAACATCGCTCATTTCTCCCCCTTCAACAGAAACAAGACCAGCTTCAATGGAAGAGAGCTTTGCTTTTTTGTGAAACAGATCACCAGGGAAGTTGAGAGATCATGAGTAAAGGGTACTGAGAGGCAGCCAGTGTGCTTACTTTTCGGGTCTTCTTACTGTTGCTGATATTAAATTCTCAGCTAAAAGCTTAAAATTTTCGAATTTTGAGTGTTTTTTTAACATAATATTATAATATTCTTAATCACTTAGTTGGGAGTTTGAATCCTATTAATTAGAGCATCACGTAACAGCTAAACTTCTCAGTCGAGAGCTACTTGTGTATGGTTTGTACGAAATACATAAAACCTGAAAGTCAATTGCCTATTTAGGCTATAGAGTTGAAGCTGTGCCATGGCAATGAGATTTGCGATGGGAGATAGCCAGGCTCTGTATATTTGTAATCCTATATAGTAGTAGTGCTGATTAGTTGTTTAGAGAATAATATAAATTATATTTAAATATTTTATTTAATAATTTAAAATTTTGGGTTAAATTAGTTTTTTGACATGAAATCAAAGTTTTGATGACCAAGTTGTCACAATTTCAAATCTTATTATTTCTGTTTATTTGATAAAAATTAAGTACAAAATAGTATGAGTTTGTGCAAGTTTTAAGTTCAAAGAGTTTTCAATTGAAGGAATATGTTTAGAAAATAATATAAATTATATTTTAAAACGTTGAATAAATTTTTAAATTGAATTGATTATTTGTAACTAGCATGCATTTTCTCTGGTTTCAATTATGGATATGTCATTGAATTTCAACATCAATCTTTCCTCGTGTAAGAGAAATTAGACTATAATTTAAGCCTAATGAATTTGGAATCTAGTAGTAGCTAGTTGCAATTGTCATTTATGCACCCACCTGATTAACAGTGCACCGGTCATCAAAGTGTTATAATCAATCCAATCCAAGCTCAGTTTTCCTTGACAATGCATAAATTTTTCACACAGGAAAAGAAATTACGTGGAGATTCCAAGGTCGTCCATCACTTTTTCGTCAAAGGACAGCTCTGATTAATCACCCTTTTAGTATCAGGTTTAACCTGTTTTATTCTTATTGATCTCTCTTTTATCTTCTTTAATAAAGTTAATTAGTGCTATTGAACAAAAGGGGGTAAGAGAACAGAAGCATTCATCATCCCATGAGTTAGATATGTTTCATCAAGGAAACTGTGATTTGCTAGATGCTGACTGGGAGACATGAACGAAAGCAAGAATTCTGGATGATTACTATAATTTTCTCGTTTCTTTGACATTTCATGAACAAGAAGAAAATTTCATTTTCTTATGCAGAAAGTGAATCCATGATCTTTAATTACATAATTAATTAAGATCCCTTTCAAATGAAAGTTCAACATAATTAAGATCCCTTTCAAATGAAAGTTCAGGCTCTTTCATATCACCATTTCCTACCTTGTGGTGCCGTTTTCCAAAGCCAAGCCAATCATCATTATAACTTCCAATCAACAATTAAGAGCATAAAAAGAATCCTCGATTTTAATTGGCAGAAGAATGATGATTAAATTGACAATCTGAGCTCCAAATCTAGTTCTTGAGTGTCACTTGCTTCAGAATTTTGACTGCTAGAGCCCCTTGAGCTGCTTCGGTGTTTCTTGCTCTTTTTTGGCGGCGTGTCCTAATTAACAAGAACATGAAAGAGATTGATGTCAAAACATGATGTATCACATTACCAGAATCCTAGCTTGAGAATCTTATTGTACGTAGAAATTTATGGAGGATAAAGGCATTAATTACCTCAGCTTGTAGAGGCAAAAGGTGTCTAGTTGAATTTGGTTGTGCATAATGTTGAGCCTCATGGATGCCATGTCCGGAATTCCAACTAATGTATAAAGAAATTAAACATATTGATTCATTAGAAACCTAGCTAGTGTAACTAAGGTTGAGCAAACTTCCGAGGAAAGACATGAAAATCTAGACCTTGCTCCAAAAAACAAGCCCTTATCTCTAGAATTAAATCAAATTGCGTAGGAGATTAATTACCTTGCTGTAGTTGAGGGTTGAGAATCGCCATATCTGATATTCGTTCCATCATAATCAGTACCGATCCCCATCTGCAATACCAAGTAAGATTGATGATTTTCGGACAAGGCATATTGTGGGAAAATGTCAGACTAATTAATTTAAGCTCCTCCTCCTTGCCACATGATCAGAAAAGATGAGATGGTGTGGAGTATTCACATATATATTTAACAGGCAAGGAACTAGGGTTTGTGTAAATGAATAACTAAACAAATTAAACTTTCGAAACAATACAGAAACAAGAATAAATGAAATAAAATCAAGCTTCCAAGGGAAATAATAAGATCCCTTGAAGAGTGCTTGTACAGGAAATTATTTTGAAATTGGAAGCATGTCCTTTACAATTTAATTCGAATTAAGCAAGACTTAGATGATGATGATGGAGAGGACTACTTTCTAAACGTTAATGAAAATCCAATTGGTTGCAACTAAATTTGTTCTTCTTCTTTCTATTTTCCTCATCACTGGTAATAATCTATATCAAAATCATTCAAGATGCACAGTTGTGTAAAGTGGGGATATGTATATATTGATATATATATCTACACACACGATTGATTTCCCATTCAAGATGTGAGCTCATATATGTAATTTTGACTAGAATGAAATTTAGGGTTATCAATTCTATAAATAAATAATTAAAGAAAGGAAGAGATAAGGAAAGCAAGTTCCTATACCATGGTGTGGGGGTAGCCATAGGAAGCCGAGGTTGCTGCTGCTGATGAAGAATAAGAAAAAGAGGAGGATGGTGCTGATGAATAGCCTGTTTGCACTCTTATATCCTCCTGCACGTATATCAACCAACATACTTGTATATCAAGTCCATACTCCACAAACTTCTACAAACCCTATAAAAACTGAGCTTAATTATATATATCAGTACTGATCAAGAGAGAGGTGGAGAGGGAAAAGGAGAGAGATACCTGCGGGTTGAAAGTTGTAGGGTAAGGAGTACTGTGAAGGGGGGGATGGTAATTACAACCCATTTGGCCATGTAATCTGATCTTTTCCAATTGAGCAACACCAAGGCCTCTCTGCGGTTGCTTAGGCTTGTCTGAATTGCTCTTCTTGCCTTTCCTTGAAGAGCCACCTCTTTCATTATTTCCAAAGTTAGGCTCTCCAAAATAACCGCTATCCATGATATTCTCTTCTCTTCTTGCTTCTTAATTTGTGTGTGAGAAAGAGGGAGAGATAGAGAGAGAGAGAGAGAGAGATGATGTGAGCTGTGTGCAAGAGAATTGAGGTACTGTATGTCTCAGCTTTGCTTTGCAAATCCCAGAGCTTTCTCTTACTAGAAAAACAAAAACTTTCTGCAGGCAAACTAGTGCTGAGGAATCGGAGATCTCCAAGACCCTTTTTAAGCTGTTTGATACCCTAGTAATTATTGCATCGCTGGATCAGATTGTGTGCAGATTTAATAGAAATATATACTTAGATTTTATGCTCCCCTCCCTCCCCCTCTCTCTTGCCTCTTTTTTAGAACTCCCATTAATTGTTTTTATATTACAACCTTGAATGACCATTTCTATATTATATTATTGTAGCTAATTACTTAATTTAATTTATTTTCTCTGGTTATGCACTTTGTAGACTATAGGCTTTTTGACATTGATGTTTAACCTGTTTTTTTATTGTTAAAATTTGATTTTTTTAAATTAATTTTTTAAAATCATTTTAATTTAATAAATTTTAAAAAATAAAAAAATATTATTTTAATATATTTATATAAAAAAAATGCTGTAAAAAATAATATTTATGACACTTGCCTACACTTAGCATGACTTGAAAGCGATTATCTTTCTTTAGCGTGTTTAAAATTCTAAAAATCTTTGATTAACCATATCACTAGATGCTACTTAACGCGCCACTATAGAGCGTTCCTAATTAATTAATTAATTAATGGATCGGGACTAAACTAATACAACATTTTCTAGAATCTTTTTTTTTCTTGTTTAATTAAGTTGCAACTCAAGTGATAATTAAATTAAAAGGTTAATCTCTCATTAAAAAACGAAAATTGATTAAATTATTTCAACTTGTAGTGATATACAATACATATAAACTTCAACCCAGTAATTAATTTAGAATTAAGCTTGGACTAATACTGTCTCAAAAAATAAAAAGATTAAGAATGAACTCACTATACTTCTTGAATTTGGCTTCCGCATAAGGACATTCATAGAACATCAGCAAGGAGCATGACCCTTTACATTTTTTTATAAAAAAATTGCTTTCATTTTGTACTTGTTTAGCTAGATGTTAATTAAAATATTGCTCAACTTTATCTCATGTTCTTTCATATATATATATATATATATAACACGCTCTCCAAAGGATGGTGGGGGTTAGAATTGCATTTATGGTGGTATTGATCTAGTAAATAATTTGTTTTTTTTTTTTTTTTGGGGGGGGGGGGGGGGGGGGGATGACTATGGTGGTCCCATTTGTGAGGCATAGCTGACAAAACCCTAAAAAGCCCCAGCTGTAAAAACTGCATTAAGCAACTCATTAAATAATAATTATACAATAAACGTTTTATTCCATTAACAGTATGGGGAGACCAAATCGATTTTAACCATTATAGATTCAAGAAATCTTGTTTGCAGCTTCTAAGGGATTTCTTTGTAATGATCAGAGGGGAGATTTCTCGGCATTCTAACCCAAAGTGGTTATGATCATTAATATTCTCTAATCTTCTATTTCTTCGAGCGTTTTTCATGAAAATGCCTTGAATGCGAAAGATATATGCTGCTCAAAGGAGTCCAAAATCCCCATATTTAATTAAAATCAGTGGGAACTTAATGAGATGCAAACTAAATCTTTTGTTTTTTTAGGTAAAGATCGTGGTAATTTTGAAGCAGATAAGTGTATATCGTGTTATGAAGTGGGTAGGGAGGAACCAAATCTAATCGAGCTGTTTAACGCATGATTTGTGGGTCATAGGTTATGAGTTGTTGTGTGGTGGAAAGTGAGAATCCTCCAATTTTCTTAAACAGACATGTGAACTCATGCAATTACCCAAGACCCCACCTATCCCTTCCAATGACACTTCAATTTCTTTTTATATATAATTAAAATCAAATCATCCGTAAATTATTGGTTAAATATGGTTACGAAAAGTTTATATAATATTACTATATTATATTCCATGCCTAACCTCAAGAGTTGCTAAATTAAAACCTACTCCACGAGTTTACTAGCACGCATATATCCCCAGCTTGTTTCTTAAATTAATAAACCATATCGCTTCATGGTGTTTGTAGCCCTCAGCATTGATTTTGACCACAAAATGAGGCAGCGAGATTCAACATGTACATGAAATATTGATTTGCCAGCCTATTGTACATGTTCAGTTCTTAATAAGTTATCTAAGCTTTTATCCTCAAGCACAGCTATATATATAATCCAAAATAATATTGTCTTTCAAAAAGATATTGCACACAAATCTTGATTGCTGTTTTATCTTGATTTTTCATTATCTATCTTATTGGCTGAAGCTCTATAATTATCAATTTATATATTTGGAATCTGATCTTCTAATCAGTACAGATGATATTAAATTTTGGACAAATTATCATAGAACTTGCCGATATGATTTTGATGAGCTAAATAGCTATGTTTTTAATAAAATCAAATGATTATATATAAAAAAAAGAGCTAAATAATTGATGAGCTCAATTACATTGTGTGATTTGATTTTATATGATACAATGTTTTTGTAAGCCAAAAAAAAAGGTAGTCTGACTTAATTAATCAGTAATATTAATTATGATAATTAAAGCTAGATGGACTAATTAAATTGAGCTCAATATTAGTTTGTGGCAAACATGGCAGCATGAGATTGGAGAAGTCGAATACATTGATCACATATGCATTGAATTTAACAATATTCACGGTCCAAAGTCAATATATATATTAGGGTATGGCTATTTTATATTAGTCAAATTATGAATCCCAACTCCTTAGGTCTCTTGCCCATATAAATTAATGGGTCTCCCATCACTGATTTTTTACACAAAAAAATATATTATACGCTAACTTTTTTGAAGCTGCATTTAAATCCAATACCACTCGCCTGGCCTGAGTCCGCATTTCCGTGGTCTCCATAAAACTATTCGATTACCAATGCTTGAGGCAACCTCTGAACAACAAAGTCTACTCTGAAAAGGAAAAGAAATACAATACTGTTTTTATATATATATATATAAAAAAAAATGTGTTCGTTGTTATTAAATTATGCCGTGAATCAGATGGTTCGCATACCTGCCCCATAGACGTTTGTCATCATGTAATCTAATTATTCATAAATATTACACACAGTTACTATCGATCGAGTTATTATTCTTTTTTTTTTTGATGGATTTTCTCAAGGAGTGAGGCTGTACGAGGGCTCAAATAGCATACTTGGGACCTCTAAATACTCTTTTCGAGATCTCCTCTCTTCACCATCGATTAATTTATCATCCCATGTGGATGTAATATGAGTGAATGCACGTATATGTGAGCAAGGAGGATAATAAAAGAAGGGATTAGGTGTGATTTGATGAGTGATCTACTCAACAGTATCATATAATATATGGAAAGGAAAAAAGAAGAACAAACTAGACAAAGTTTAGTGGAGAGAGATGTAGAGAATATCATATCTACTGTAGATTGTGGGCACATGCAAACTCTTACAGAACAAGCCAGGGTGCACTATATTACTCCACATGATTTACAAAGCAAGTATATGCATAAACAAGTCCCTTGGAAAACGCTGTCTACGTGTTTACATACTTCCAAATCCATCCACCAAATCCTATATTATATATACGATTCTCATGTTGATTTTTTGCGATTTTTTTTATACTCCTGCACGGGGACTTGTAAAGAATTAAACCCTTTATCTATGGTGAATAAGGTGTTCCTCTCTTTTTTTTTTCCTTCCTCTGAACACCAAATTAATGTGTTTCCATGGATCATACTGTGAAGTTGAGAGGCTGCAGGCGTCCATGCATGTGTGATATTCGTAGACTCTGTGTTCTCAGAACTGTTTGAAGTAAAATTAAATATTGGAAACTTTCCTCAAAGGTTCTTAAAAAAAGATGGATCCGGCCAGTATTATCGCATCTGCTAAATGTCATGCATTTTCAAAGCAAAATCAAGGCATAGTTTTCGAACCAGACATGGGAATAATTTCTAAATCAATATCCCTAGGTAAGTGTAGATGATTATTAATGTATACCGTGATATTGGGGGATTAGAAAATATGCTATGGAAAAATCTTTCATATTTTAGAAATATCTATATATCGCTTAGTTCTTAATACTCTATTAATTATTTAGATAGAGCTACATGAACAAATTGATATATTATATTCAATTTTTTATTTTTTAAAATTATTTAAATCATATCTTTTTTTAGTCCGTCTGACTCCATTTCAGGGGTTGCGATGTTCCGTTTATGTCGTGCTTCTTAGCTTAATTGTGGGATTCTTAACCCCTGTAATAAATGAGTAATATTGTTCAATGTATAAACAAACTTTTCATTTAAGTTTTTTATATAAATACATGAGACAATTATTTTTTTATATATGAAGGATTAATTAGTTGTTTGAAAATCACAGGATCCATATTTTATTGATTATAAATCGCCACATTAGTTTGTACAAGAATTTAATTGATAAGATATCAAATTAAAGAAAGAAAAAAAGCTAGATACCCGCTTCTTCTTCTTCTTCTTCTTCTTCTTCTTCTTTCCTTTCCCATTTTTTTTTTTAATTTACTTGGTATATATTTGTTTTCTAGCAAAATGCCGTCATTAAATCTGAGGATTTCATATCATAATTACAGAAAAGCTATCACCAATATACAAGTATGTGCATGTGCAGAAAAACTAAATTATACACAAGCCACGTAACAACTTGTAGGTTGGTGCATCATGTGAGGTTAAGCTGTGCGAAAAAATGCTTTAGGTAGGGTCCAAGCTTAAATAAATATCCATGATTGAGTCGATGAATCTTATAGATTCCTAGATCTTCCACCATAGGCTTAATTGCAAATCTTGGGCAAAAAAATAATGCCCATGAATCCATATTTAGAATAAATGAAAGATTTCTTTGTATTATAAATTAGTTCGCAAGAAGTCTCTATGAAATGTATATTTGTAATTAGGATATATGGGCTTCTGGTACAACTGGAAATGGGGACCTTGAAAACCACGAAGGTAACTCCCAAGTCCTCCTGTCTCATATGTTGGGCACGCAATGGAACTCAACACTTGGCTTCCTTTGCATTATGCAATCCTAGAAATGGACCCACATATGACTTGGAATTGTGACACCATTAATGCCTTTGTCTCCCACAGCCTTCGAGAACCAACATCCCCGGTGCTCTTGGATTTAATTTCTCATGTTGTTGATTTGAAAATCCAAAATGTTCCCTTAATCAACATGCCACTTGATCTGGAATTTTAATATGGTTGAGCACTGTGTAATTAAAATAGAGCCTTTTCTTTTTCTTCTCCTTGGATTGGGGTTGAGGAAGGAAAGTTTTTTCGGTTTGATTTTATATTTTTAGATATATTTTGGAGAGTTTTGAGTTGATTTACTTATTTATAGAGGTTTTATTGATGTTTGTTGGATGTTTTAGATAAAAATAGATTAAAAATGAATTTTTAACGACTTCTTTGGTGGCTGAAATCTGGACAAGTAGATAATGCATCATCCACAATTATTATTTTTTTAAAAAAATAATAATGGACGGCATGTCATCCACCTCGTAAAAAAGAAGAAGAAGGTCATGGTGTGCGGGCAGGCCTTGGCAAGCCCACATGCCTGAGTTTATTTAAAATGGGTCATATGGGCTGGGTCATATTTAGTTTATTTTGTTTTCCTTCAATTTTAATTTTAATTTTTAAAAATAAATTAATGTAAAATATTATTTTATTGAGTCTTGAAATTAACTATTAATATATTTTTATGTTATTTTATTAAAGCATCATTCGATTTACTTTATTTTTGAATACGATTATAGCATTTTTTTACAATATTAGCAAATCATTCTTTATATACAACATAGCATGTTTTTTTTAAGAAAATATTTGTTTGATTGTTTTCTTGTGATCGTATATTTTGTTATCATGTAATTAAATAAAACATAATTTTTTTTAAAAAATAAAGTTATTAAACATATCTAGGTTCATAACCTGACTCGTGGGTTGGACAGCTTGATACGAGTTAAGCCTGGTCAATGAAAGATGTTAGTAATGTCATAACCCATTTGACCCCTTGTTTAAAACATGTTTTTTTTTAAAACAAAACAAGAAAAAAAACTAAAAAAAAAAGAAGAGAACAAGATTAGGGAGTGAAAAGACAAGCGAGTAAAGAAATCGGAACCAAAATAAATATGAGAGTTTGAGTCCCTTTCTAAAATAACTATGAGATAAAAAGATTGGAAAATGAAGAGATAAAGAGATAAATGATAAGAGGTGATCAAAAGATAAATAGAAAATGGCTATGAATATACCAGAGAAACACATAAAAAAACATACAAAAAACCTAGAGAAAAAAATAATTATGAGAGAATAAAAAAAAGAAGAAAAAAAAAGAAACATGACTAGAAAAAAAAACCCTAGTCACCCACCTTCTTCCTTTTCTTCTTTTCTAGCCTCAATAACAACCTATCTTAACCTTCTTTTACCCTTCGTATCACAAACCAGCCACCATTGCGATACTTACAAACCCACCATACACAACCCTTTATCTCCTCCTTCACAGAGTCATTACAACTCCTTTTCATCCTTGCCAGCCTACACAGTAACTACAACACCACTTCAACCTCGACCCAACGCCAATAACCATTGACCTGAAACCAATCTCCTTGCCACCATCGCATTTCACCACAATAGCAGTCAATCATCGTTCCCAACAATAAACTCCCAACAGCACTAATTTGAACCCCCCTATAAAAACCACCCATAGTCATTGTCGAACCGATCATAACCAAGCTTCCACCACATCGCCTTCCTTTTCATCCATCATCAATCCAAAAACCAGATATATCTAAAAAAAAGCCAAAATCCACACAAAATCACCAAAAACTATAGCTTTTCTATCCGATCTAGAAATCACAATTACCATTATAGACCAAAAACAATTTTGTGTGTTTTTTGGCATATCTAGCACTGAATGAGCGGACTGCATGCGTTGCCATTCACAAGCTCCTACAATGTCATAGCACATGACGACCACGCGCAACAACCACCCAACTCATTTCTAATATATTTTTTTATGTGTGTGTGTGTGTGTGTGTGTGTGTGTGTGTGTGATGGTGAAAATTTGAAGTGTTGGGGTCCACACATGGTTAGAATTAATACCTGTATATGGGTTAGGAGGACATGAATGAAACGACTTATCCGAGCCGTAACAATTTGGTCTTAATATGATGGATGTTTATTTGTTTGTTTGTTGTGAGTTATATTCGTTTATGATTTGTATTTTTCTCATAACTCAAAATTGGTTCATGAATTGTAAATTTTAATTAGGTATTTCTTTAGATGTCACATTAAGAGTAAGCAAGTTGATTTTGTATGTAAATATTTGTTGTCAATAAAATTTATTCTTGCTTATCTTTTGATGATTTGCATTTTTCTCATAAATAGAAAATAGCCAAGAAATTATAAATTCTAATTAAGTTTTTTCTTGGATGTCACATTAAGGTTAAATAAATTTCTCTATGTAAATATTGGAATAAGTGTTTGTTTGTTTTTTTATATATTTGTTGCTTCTTTTAATGATTTGTATGTTCTTTGTCACTCAAAATTGGTATAGGAATTATAAATTGTAATTCGAATGATGCATTAAAGGTAAGTGAGTTAATATTCATTGTTGGTGTGTATGGCTTTGTTTTTGTTTTTGTGTTCTTAGCCCTTTCAATAGTACAAATGAATTAGGACTGGATCGATGTGAACTTGATAGACCCATTAAAAATGAATAACAATTTTTTAGTTTTTTTTAAATAATTAAAACAGGTTTGAAGCCTAATTTATCATTTACTATCCTCTCAAATCCAACATCCATATTTTAAAAGTGATGATTGGGCTTCATTTCTAGGTCCAAATTCCAAATCACTACTTTAAGTTTTAGTGGTTTTTTTTTATCATAAATTCACATATATCAGTTTATACAAATTCTTAGCAAGAGCATAATAGGTAATTTTATCATTTAAAAAAAACAAACATAATACAGCTTATCTTAAATAGGATATGTAAGATGATTGTCATATTCTATATTACATAACCAACTTATTACCTTTAATTTTTAAAAATCAATTAGGGTTTTTAGTTATTATAAAATTAGATGGCAACTCCTTACTCATATTCTACCCTCATTTATCATAATCAAGCTCCTCGAGATATCCTATGCAAGTTAATAACTTTTTTTTTTAAAACTTCTATCCAAGTAAAAAACCAGTTTTGAGTTCTTGATTATTTTTTTTAATTAAATTTTTTTTTATCAATATTGGTCTACACATAGCACTCTGAGACAATTATCTAGTTTTTTAATCTAATTATATTTCTTCTGGTATATAATTTGATGGCATGTTTAGTTAAAACTATTAAAGTGCATATTAATGACATAATTGGTCCCTTTATTTTTTATATTTTCTTAATTTAACTTTTATGCTTTTTTTTAATTGATATGTTTTTTTTTATTCTAGACATTTTTAATATGGATTTTTTGTCTTTTTTTTCTTGCCTGTTTTTCTTTACTTGACATGCCACTAGTTAGGTTGTCTTGTCTTGTTATTATTACAAGACAGAAAATACATATATAAAAAAAAGAAGATAAAAGTGTGTTTAGTTGTATGGATAAATTTTTTTTTGTCTATTTAATAGTTTTATTTATATTTTTTCTAAATAAGAACAAGGCAATTTATATATTTTTTATTTCAATTATATATATATATATATATATATATATATATATATATATATATATATATATAACACTCTTCAGCTTAGGAAATTGAATAAAAAGAAGAAGAAATTTTAAAAATGAAAAAAAAAAAAAAAGATAGTGTCGGAATTTGAACATAACTCTTAATTTCTCTCTTCTCGGTTCAACACCAATGGGGGGAGGGGGGGGGGGGGGGGGGGGGGGGGCGCTCCCCCCATCTCTGCCTCCTCTTTCCAATCCGTGACCATTATCACCGGCTCCTTCATCTCACTTCTCCTCTCTCACTATTGCCTCTCCCTCTTTTTTCTATATATTTACTATTGCCAAGGGATCCGTTTCTTTTTCTCTCTTTTCTATTTCTTTATCGACGTCATGGGATCCGCTTCTTTCTTTCTCATCATTGAGATGTAAGGATGGTGTTTGTTGGCGTGTCTTGACATATTGGAGACGGTGGTTGTTCACTGCATGGTGGGGTACATGGGTTTGTCAAATATATAATTGGGTTATGTTGCGATGGAGGAGGAGGTTTTCGTAGGGGCTGAAGGCAGCGCTGCTGTTGTGACCGACGATGTTTGCAACGGTTGTAAGCAGGGCTGCCACTTCTGGTGACTGGTGGATGTGGGTTTTGGATACGTTGGTGTTGTCTGTGCTTTTAATTTATAGATAATTAGAGGGAAGGTTAATTCTTTAATTGGAGTTAAGGAAATTGGTATCTTGTAGATTTATCGGATTACTCATTTAACCTGGAGTTGATTTTTTTCTTGAATCATTGAATCAAGAAGTGAAGTAATATTGATATTAGAAACTAGAAAGAAAAGAAGAAAAAAAGGATGAAGAGAAAGATTTTGAAAAATAATGGGTTGATTAGTTTCTATTTTTCGGACAATTAATAGAAAGAATCAAGCCAAATATATATGGTCGAGGTTCTCTGTCTCTCTTTTTTTTCAATTATTGTTGTTTTTTTTTAATTACAAAATTTTAGACACCGGCTGTTGAATTTGGTGATAACGAGGGGACTTCATATTCGCATGGATATATTAATATACTAGCTATTTGAAGCTTCCTGCCGCCCCATTTTTTTAAAAAAAGAAAATAAATATGCAGTTTTTTCAATGATTTTTTATATATATAAAAAATTAAAAGTGTAAATTGAAGAACTCATGTATATATCTAATAAAATAAATTAAGAACTATATGTGTTAATAAATAAAAAGTCATCAATAATAAATAAAGATGAAATAAAATTTATTTTAAAAAAATTAAAAATATATTTTTTCAGATAATATTTTTAATATGTGTAACATTACATGATATTTTATTGCCTTTTAATTTATTTAATTAATTTTTATGTGTGTTTATTTTTATGTGTGTTTATTTTTATTATTATTTAATATAGTAAGAAATCAATTTTTGTAAACAAGTTCGTTGAAGACAACCATGTTAAAGATCTAAGTTGCGAGGTCAAATATCTTGATCTATATCGAACTCTTAATTTTTTAATATAAAACATAAAAAAATATAGATGAATTAGAAAAATCTCTCAAAAAATCATATGTATACAAAATAATTAAAAAAATAACTGTTATTTAAAAGAGGTTAGATAAACCAAAAAAGAAGAGAGTAACAATATTAATTTAAATATAAATTTAAAAATTATTTGAAAGAAATACATATAAAAAAGTATTAATTAAAAAAAGAAGAAAAATACTAAGTGCTGCAGGGTTTGACAAGTTAGGCCAGCGTGCCTGGCCCATCTAGTAAGGGCTCACGCGCGGGCCTGAAAGAGTAGGCCTGCATGCTTAGGCCCTTAATATTTTTTTTAAATGTCGTCTGCACTAATCTTTTTCAAGAAAAAAAATAGATAAAGAGTCATATGCTGAGGCAGATGATATGTTGTCTGATATTGCCCAGTTTCTGCCGTAGTGGGGCAAACGTCATGTTGTCTGATATTATCTAGTTTCTGGCCACCATAGTGGCTGCAAAATCAGGGGAGAAGTTTTTTCGATCCAAAAACCAGTTTTTCAACCCATTTTGACCCAAAACATTTTAGACAACTTGATAAACTCATTCATGGTCTAAAAAAACCATCTCAAAATCCAAAATCAACCTGAAATAAATAAAAAAATCTTATTGAGCTCATATATGTTTTTCTATGTGATTTTAAGGTATAAAAAAAAATTTTAAACCCGTGACCTGAATCATGAGATTGAGATTACCTTATAAAAAAATCATAAAGCTCAATTATCAAATAACCCAATGTTGATGGATGATATTAAAAAAAATTACAATTTTAAAGAAAGACCCAAAACAAAAATAACCATCAAAAGAATGAGGATCGAATTTGATATAAAAATAAAATGACATGATGCCTTTCAATTTCAGCTAGACTAGCTTGAAATTCGAAGAAAAAAATATCATCAGGGCTCACCACTGCTTAACTCGTAATTTTTTTACATCAACAAGATTTTATTTTATTTTGCCAAACTGAGCATTAAGTAAGCACCGAATTAATCTTCTTTCAATATTGTGAGATCATCATATCTAGGAAACCAAAACAAATTACTAAGTCAAATCTCAAATAAAAATAATGTAAAAGGATCAAATTAAAATAGAGAGTTGAGTGACAAGAAAAAAGGGCATGAACTTTTCCCCTACCGATACAAATCAGTCCATAATATTAGCAATAAAAGAAAGAGATTGAACATCTATTTAAGTTTCAAATTCTACCATCAAAATTCTATTTCTTTTACATAAATTAAATTAAATTTTATTTTACTAAACCAAGTAACATAATATTTTCTTAATACTACAAGATTCCCATACTCAAATATAAAAAAAATCACCTAGACCAATTAAAATCATTGCAATGTTAAATGACCAAATAAAAATAAAAATAAAAATAAAAATAAAAATAAAAATAATTGAGGGATCAAAACAACAATAAAAAAACGTGAGGGACAAGAAAAAGAAATTATTATGTGAATTCCTAGTTATTCCAATCATAAGACACATTAAATCATTGAGCCGTCTTGGTTTTTTTGAAATAATATAAAAAAATTCTTTTATTGATTTTAATACTTATTCTTTTATTTTCATTGTTTGATTGTATTTTTTTAGAAAGAGAAAGAAGGAAAGTTTCACCTTTCTTTTTATTATTTATTATAAATCATTAGGATATTTTCTTAATTGGAGGAAAATAATAATTATTATTATTTTTAACACATGACCATTTTACTGACAAGTCAGAACACGCGTACATACTTACTAAAAATCGGGAAAAAACTTGATGGAGGAGAGGGATTAGATAAATAAGAAAAAGAGATTAAAATGGTCATATTAAGAAAATGTAAGAAATAAAAAGATGAATTAATGCCAATAATCCATTAAAGTACAATTTTCTTTTTTAAGTGCCCGTTTGTTTATGCGGTAGCTTCCGCTTTTAAAACAAACCGCACAAACTAAATGTTTGGTTATGATAAAACGCATTTTACTATTGATATGGGACCCACGCAAACCGCAAGTTTGCGGAAAGAGAGCTGCTTTTCGCAAACTGCTGTTACTCTCTTTCACAAAAATACTTAATTTGCCAAAAGTCAAACCTGCTTGGGTGGGGCCAGAAGGATAAAATGGTAGGAGATCATAACACCTGGTTGACAATAGAAAAAGTTACACGGCATGTTTTCTACCCTTTGAAATAAAATTTAATTTAAAAAATTTAATAAAAAAATAAATTTAATCTCTAGAAATATCATAAAAATAAAAATAAAATATTAAATTTTTTTTTAAAAAAAACTATCTAGCCTTTTTTTTCAATACCTTTGAAAAAATAAAATAAAGATAATAAAGATAATATAAAAAATAAAATGAATTGAATTTTATATTTTTTAAACATGTTAATTCAACTTATTTATGAATTGAATTTAAATCAAACACTATAATTGAATTTCAAAACTAACTAAATGCATTGAAACGAATCTGACCTATTTCAAAAAAAAATTAATTTTAATTTTAATTTTTAATTGTGTTTTATTTGAAAAATTAGAAGGAGATCGCTTGATGACATAGCATTTGTAGAATTTAATTGCAATCCTAATTTTGTTCCAGATGATATTTTACCTGATGTTTTTGCGCACTTAAAAAACCAATGAAACAATAAAAAATATTTCATATAAGTATTATTTATTTCATTACGTACTAACAGTAGTTAAATCCACAATATTTAAATTAAAAAACATCAATATTAATATATATATTTTAATTTTTTTATAACCTCAATTTGAAAAGCATTTTTTTAACCAAACACATTAAACTACTTTTTGTTTAACCTCAATTTCAACCACAGTTTTAACCAAACATATATTTTTCCAAACCAACCTCAACTAAAAGTACTTTTTATAAAATAATTTTTTTCAAACCACAACCACAATAGATACCACAATATCAAACACACTCTAAAATGGTTTCAAAATACGGTAAAGCACTCTTTGTGTCAATTGAAAGGAATGGAGGGTTTTTGCTTAGCTCAATTTGTGGAGTTCTATGTTGGAATTTATTTTTCCTTAATGGTAACGCTTACTTCGTTTCTATTTTTGGAACCACGATACGAGACTGGTATATTAGGAATTTATTTAAAAATTTTAATTAAAATTATAGTTTTAAAATTTGATTCGGAGCAAAGCTTGAAAAGATCGATTTTATCAGAAGAAATCTTTTAAAAAAGAGCCAACATGTTGATAAGTGAGTTTTTATCGAGTTAGACCTAAGTCAATTGTGTCACTAATCTAACTTAATTTTTAACTGGGCAACCAGGTTTTTTTTAAAAAAAATTTAAATTGGTTTAGATCTTATCATGTTGATAAAATCTCGAGTTTACATGCCGAGATGATTTAGATTTTAAAACAATGGGTAAAAATAGTCCATAGCTAACCTCCTTTGCATATACATAGCCAAGTTTCTAAGGTAGTTTTGGATTGATGTACAAAGACAATCTAATTTTGGGTAATAATTGGCCGAATTTCTATACAAGGTACCCTGGAGAGACAAGGGGACGGTAGAGGTTGTGTTTTTTTCTTCAAAATTATCCTATATTTTAAGATTGTTCTGTTCTTCTCTTGAATATTATTCTGTCGTCCATTATACTAATATAAATGCTAATTATCCTATAACCAATCTCATTTGACCCAACCCAACTCACAACCTCAGTACACAGACAATTAAATTAAACTAAAAGAAACCTAAATTAGATCAAAGTTTTATTGTGAAAACATTTTATGTACACTCATTTTATTATGGATTCTTAGTGAGTTTTTTTGTCCCTGGAAGATTTTTTTACTACGGTTACTAAGTTATTTTTTTTAAAATTTTTTTTTTATGTTGTGTTGATTTGAAATTCTGCTTCAATATTATTTTTTTTATTAGTTTATGGTGGTGCCAAAAAACCGTTATGGTATTGAATTAATACTCAATTTTACAAAAAAACAAAAATCAATTTTATTGCTTTGTGAAAAATAAAATTGCAAGGACTAAATTTGAAGGAGCAACAACATACGTTTTTTTTTATTAATTATTGTTCAGGACATGTATTTTTAAAGATTTTTTCCTAAATAATTTCTTCACTTAATTATTTTGGTCCATGAGTTTGAAAATTTAATATTTTTATCCCGAACTTCATTTTATTTATATTTTAGTCCATGAATTTAAAAGAGAGAAGAGAGTTGCTAGAAAACGATGGAGGAAAGGGAAAGTTGTCCAATGGCCAAATCTCGACAATAAAAAAAGTTGATTTTGGTATTAATAAATTCTATTTATCGAGGAGAGTTCTATGAAGGTGTTTTAAAGTCTTTACCTTGCCAAAAAAAAAGTAAATTAGGGTTGAGAAAGTTTTTTTTATTAATTTAATTTTGTGTTTTTTGGATAATTTTTAGGGTTTTTGAGTTGAGAAATTGATTTGTTGAGATTCTAATTGTATTTATTCCATAGTTAAGACAAACCCTTTGTTAATTTTACTTTGCAATAGACTTAGCTCAACATTGTCAAGCCATACATTATGTTTGCTTTATGTTTTTTTCTAAAATAATAGAGAAATGTATTAATAAAGAAATGGAGCTCAGATTGAAAAAAATACATTTTTTTCTATTTATTTTAAATGGCTTAAATTTTTTACACACTTTTTTTTTAATTATTACTACCCTTTATTAGAAAGGCATTTTCTTGATTAAAAAAAAACTATATCATTGTTTTTAAGAAGATTAAATTTTTTTTACATGATATTACCGACTGTTTTATTGTGGCTCTCCCACCAATGGAAGCTTTCAGCTTGCTAAGGAACTGGAGAGGTGGTGGCGATGGCGATACTGCTATTGGTAGCGGTGTGGGTGCGATGGAGATGGTAATTATAACGTGCGCGCTACCACAATTGTCACTGTTGTGTCTCCAAACAGTGCGGAAACTGATGATGAGAATGATGACGATGATGAGCTTTTTTTTCCTAGGAGTTTGGAGTTCCTGGTGAAGAAGAGGAAGAAGGAGGAGACGGCAAAGAAGAGGAAGGAGGAGGAAAAAAGAAGAGGAAACAACGGGGCTGATTCTGAAGAGGAAACAGTGAAATATGATGTGCCTCACAAACCTCCCTGCTTCTACTGGATAAATTGTGGTTAATTACCAACCATCGTTGCATATTGTGCTCTAAACTTTTGCGTTTGATGGCAGCATTTTACTAGCTAATCGAGAATTGTTGTGAGGTGGAACTTGTTCTGCCATTAAAGATAAAGATGCATCCATATTTTTTTGAATTAATTATTAACAAATGCTTTAATTTGTGGATTAATTCTTGTTGTTGGCAGATCTTATGGTATCGATTTTGTTTTGCCTTTCAGTTTCTGGAGAGGTGGGATTCTCAAGATGATGAGATATAACAATAATATTGATTCTTGGCTTTTAGGGTTTTTATACGGGGAAAAAAATCAAATAGATAGCATTTGTTATTTTTTTTGGATAATTATCTCTTTAGTTGTTAAATGGAAAATAATTGTAAAAATATAAATGCTTAAATAATTTTAATTGATTTTTTTTAGATATGCTAGGAAGTAAATTATTACGCGTATTTAAATTTAGGATGCAAACTATAATTTTTTAAAATTTGATAGGCAAATACAATTTTGATCAAATTATAAGATGTCAGAGATAATTTTCTTAAAAAACAATGAAAACAATAAAGCATTTTAGGTGTGGATGAACTTTAAATCCCAATAAATAAACAATCCAAGAACTAATTTGAAAAGAAAATAAATTCAATAACCAAAGGAAAAAAAAACAAGAATACCAAAAATAAACACGTTAATTACAATAATAATTTATAGTATTTTGGATGTGTATGAACAATGTTTTCTCCATGCCATTTTTTTTTTCTTAGTTCTTAATAATATGTGAAAAAAAAAATGAAAGTAAGCAGAAGGTAGCAATTTCAACTTATTTTTGGATGCTAGACAAACCCTAATTGATCTCTTATTCAAGAGCTCACATTTTACACAGCGTTTGGTGCAAAGTCATACAAAATTCCTTAGAAAAGTTACCTGAGATGCCAAGCATTCTTGTATTTGGTATGGTGAATGCTTGGGAATCCAATATAAGCTTCTTTTTTTTTACTAATAATACTATAATTACTTCAGAGATTGCAAGTACCCTATGCTTTCCAACATCCTTAATAAATATATTATTTTACTTTGTAATTTTATTAAGTCAATATTACATTTTTTTAACCAAAAAAATTAATTTCTTAGTTAGATCTATTTCATTTTAAAAAGGAAAATGTTTTTAAGATCAAAATAATAAATTTGTTTAAATTTCTGATGAATTTTCAAAAACCCAATAAAGAAACATTACTGGGAATTTTTATTTGCAAACCATACACAAAACATTAAAAGATCTACATGCTAAGCCCATGAAAGCTGGAAAGGACCTCTAATCCATTTTATTTATGGGCCCTCCATCCTATATCATGCAGAAACATTCTAATTTTAGGCCCTCTTTCTTTTCTGGGATAAGCTAGACATAGACCCATAAAATCACAAAATACAATAAATAAATAAATAAATCCCAACATTTTATTTTTCATTTTAATTTAATAGCTAAAGACAGAAAGTTGGACCAGCTTGGCTAACCCAGTTCCCTGTTGGCTCGCTGCTTTCAGAACAAATGCTAGCAATTCGACCGATCGAAGAGAAAAATAAATTGCTAGTGGAGTAGTAATAGCTCTCTCAAACAAAGGTTGTCCAACCTCATTCTGGGTTTGATTTGATTAAGGGCTAAAATCATCATCGTGTTGCTGACTCAACATTGATCAATTTTAAAATAATATTTTTTAAAAAAATTAAAACAACATGATTATAGATAAAAAAATTTAAAAATTCATTAAAATTAATATAGATGTATTTCATTTGGATTTCATTGAGTCAACCAAGTAATTAGTTTACATAACGAATCATATAAATTTGACTGAGACAAAGAACTTGGCTCTAATCATGTTATAGATTAACGAACCACCCAATTAACATGTAGATTATTTGAGTTTAATAATTACCTAGTATATTCATATGTGCTTCATTATGGGTCAAATTTTTTTTTTTCTAAACTTAAATTTAAGAGTATGAAGATTTTTTTGACTGTATCATTAAATTCAATCAAGCAGTTAGATCTTAAAACCTGTCAACCCGACTCTTTATTAGCTTGAGTTTCGAATTAAACCGCGTGAAAGTTGATCCAAAGTGAATTATTCAATTTAATGAGTCCAAAGACAACTCGGATGATCGATAAAAATATGACATAACTTTTAAAAAAAATTTAAGACAATAATTTTTTTATATATTGAAACAATGTCAGATTGAATCAACCTTGGTCACCCTACTACCTGAATTATGAACTTTAATAAGTTTAATAACTTTATTATTTTTGTAAATTATTTTTGTTTAATTTTGTGATAACCTTAGATGCTTTCAAAATTGAGAATCAACCCTAAAAAAAACATTTATTTGAAATCATGATAACCCTATAGAAAATAGAAAAATAATAAACTATGAATTCTATTTCTCAACCAATCTAATATTAAATAAGAGTGAAATAAAAAAAACAATTAGAAAAATTAAAGGATCATAAACTAAAAAAAAACACATATCAAGTTTGATAGATAAATCTACTAAACCAATGAATTGGATAATCTGAGTTAACACATTAAACCCGCAAATCGGATAATGAACTTTATTGGAATTAATAACTTGTTTTTTATCTCTAAATTATTAGTTGCTTAACTATATGATAATACAAATAAAAGTGTAGAGAAAAATTAATTATTTTTCCTATATTTTTTAGCTTTATTTATAATAATAATAATATCCGGGACAGGCTAAAGAGGTATGATAGGAGCCGAGCTGAGCCGAACAACGTGACAGAGGATATATGGATTGCCGATATCTTCTCTAGTTCTAGTAATCGTTTATCATGTATGAAAATGCAACCCAAAGGAAATTGGATAAGGATTTAAAGGCCCACCTTTCATTTCCCTCTCTTTAGTCTTTACTGGCCATTTATTACTCAATCGGCAGCTCTCAACACCTTCACCAGACAGACAGACTGAAAAAAGAAAAGAAAAAAAATCTCTTTTTATTTTTGAGGTGGAGGTACACTTCTTGCTTGATTCTTTGTTAATGGGTCATAGAATTTGATGCTTCTTTATGTGCTCCTGTGACTTTGCATTGTTGGCTGTTTTTTTATCTTGTGGGTTTTTATTATAACCTGCCAGTTTTGCCTTGTTTGTGGTTGTCAACCTTTATCAAGTTTTTCTATTTGGTAATGCTTTCTGTTTGTTGAAATGAGTGTCTAGTCTTTGAATATATATATATTACAGCCCTCTTCTTTTGAATGTTGTAATATTTTCTTAGTGCTGGTGTTCAAATGAGTGGTTTCATTTGAATTAGGAGTTTTCTGCTAGATTTTAGAATTGTTTGTGCATTGAGGTTTATTCAGCTATATGGCTAAAGATATTCTAGAAAGGGCCAGTCAGTTCAAATTTCCCATTGAAGACAATAATTTGACTCGAAAATTATGATAATTAATCAAGATATTGGAATTTTGATGCACTTACTCTATTGAAGTTGACCGTTTGCAATTCGCTGGAGTTCAGTAAAAAACAGACTTATCCAGACATTTTGAGTTTCCCATTTTTTTTCGTGACAGAATTCAGAACTTTGTCTGATTACTTGGCCAGTTTTTGTTTACATGAGTTCATGTCATAGAATCTTGATAGAAAACAATTTAAGCTATGTATGTTTCATGTAAACCTTAATCTTGGGGATGGTTGTGTAGAATGGAGTGCAGTGTCTAATGCTTTGATGAAATTGTTTCAAGTTAGGCATTTGGGCATGATGGGATTGAACCAATATGAACTGCCAAGTAACCTTGTCAGACAGGATGAACTTGAAGAGGAATTGTTTTTGCAAACAGTGTTAATGAGCCCGAGTTTGCTGTGTGAAGTTCAATGGTTCTTACCGTTTTGAAGTTTGCTATTGTTTATTCAGCTACTGAAAAACCAAGACTTGATTTCTTTTGCTGTAATTAGGGCTGTTAGTACCAGATACATTGACTGAGATAGCTGATGTTGTCATCTGTTGATTGTGTGCTCACAGCTGTTAGCCTGTGATGTGAATTACTGAACATGAAGCTCATTTCAGGAGAAAATTTCTTTATATGTTTCCGGACTAGTACTTCTGTATGTGATTGCAAAGTGTTGATTGTTCAATTATAGTACTTTATCCTTGTTTATGATTGTTAAAGATATTTTGCATCTGATTTTTGCAAAGTGGTAACTGGAACTTTCATCTTTTAGTTTCAGGGAAGATCAATAAAGTCCAGTGCATCTATTTTTCATTGCTGAGCAGGTGAAGATTGGGATGAAAAGTTTAGTTTAGCTGCAGCACAAACTTTGCAATTCAAGTAAACATGACACCTGTGCTCCCGTGTTCTACAAGTAATATTTGTCTCATTCCTGGAACTGCTTTTTCAATAAATAAGAATAATAGTCTCAAAAATGGAAGTTTGTCAAGGAAATCTACAAAATATGCATCATCCTCACAAAGACTTGTGTTGCCTCTTCCTGGTTTTGTTAAGTTGTTCCCACAATACCACAGGGATTGTGCTATGGTCCATAGATCTGTAGCGCATACCGTATCAGCCACAGGGACTGATGTAGCAGTAGAGGAGCCAGATTCACCTGTTGTTGATAAAGATTCTGATGGGGTTTCAGAGATTCCAGCAGATGCAGTTGAAACAATTGATTCCTCCACCAAAGCAGGTTCAAGTCCTGCTCCAGCTCAATCTAGTCGTTCAAAGGGCAGTAGGAAAAGTGAGATGCCACCTGTAAAGAATGAGGACCTGGTTCCTGGTGCAACATTTACTGGCAAAGTAAGGTCAATCCAGCCATTTGGTGCTTTTGTTGATTTTGGAGCTTTCACAGATGGACTTGTACATGTTTCAAAGTTGAGTGACAGCTTTGTTAAGGATGTTGGAAGTGTTGTATCTGTTGGTCAAGAAGTAAAGGTGAGGTTAGTTGAGGCAAACACCGAGACAGGGCGGATTTCTCTTACTATGCGTGAAAATGATGATACGAGTAAGTTTCAGCAACGGAATGATTCTCCTGCCACTGGGAGCAGCAATAGGCAGGCTGCCCGAAGGAACACTTCAAAGCCCAACCAAAGAAAAGATGAGGTAAAAAGCTCAAAGTTTGTTAAAGGGCAGAATCTAGAGGGCACAGTAAAAAATCTGACCAGGTCTGGTGCTTTTATATCCCTTCCTGAGGGTGAGGAAGGATTCCTACCCAGATCAGAAGAATCTGATGATGTATTTGCAGGCATGATGGGGGACTCATCACTGCAGATCGGCCAGGAAGTCAGTGTCAGGGTGTTGCGTATCACAAGGGGACAAGTTACCTTGACAATGAAAAAAGAAGACGCTGATAAACGGGACACAGAGCTTATCCAAGGGATTGTCCATACTGCGACGAACCCATTTATGCTGGCTTTCCGTAAGAACAAGGATATTGCTGCATTTTTGGATGAAAGGGAGATAGCAACAGAACAGCCTGAAAAACCAATACCTTCAGTGCAAATAGGAGAGAAAAACCAAACTGAACCTTTACCTAATATTGCTGAAGTGCAGGACCAACCAGTAAGCAATGATGAGGTATCGAGCGGTATCCCTTCAATGGTGGATGAATCAGTAGAGGGTGATGAGACTTCTTTAAAGGAGGTGGTTGTGGGTGCCAATGTTGCCTCTGATGAGAAGCAGCCAGAAACTGTTGAATCTAGTGTTGATAGTACATTACAGACTGTAGAGAAAGAAGCAGAGGTCACTGGCTATAAGGAGCCAGAAAGCATAGAGTCTAGCACACCACAAAATGTGGACGATACAGTTCAGACATTAGAGAAGAAAGCAGTGGCTGATGATGATAAGGAGCCAGAAAGCATGGAATCTAGCACATCACAAAATGCGGATGATACAGTTCAGGCCTTAGAGAAAGAAGCAGAGGCCAACGATAAGGAGCCAGAAAGCATAGAGTCTAGTTTATCACAAAGTGTTGATGATAGTGTTACAGGATCAGGTACGCAAACCAGATATATCTTCCCCAGAATAGCATGAATAATAAACAATCATTATATAACTAGGTACAAGAAATTCATATTTATAAAAAGTTTTATAGGCCAATGTTCCGTTTCTCTTTTCGTTTTCTTTTGCCAAGCTGGTGAATAAAAATTTAACCAAAAGATATTTACTAAGAAAAGGGGTTTTTAAGGCGCATCAAACCTGACCATGACGATGGTTCTTGCCGAACTCTTCTTTCCTTGAGATCTTGTCATGGGCTTACTTCATGTTTTAGACAATGATAGTGAGGAATAACCTAAGTCCAAAAATTGGATTAGTATGTCCTGTCCATGGGCTTACTCTTTCATTTAAATGAAAGTACTGGTGGCATATCTTTTTTTTTTTCCCTGCCTCAAAGCATTAAAAAATCATTTTAGTTTGCCACCTTTAAAATTTTGAGTGTTCTAGTTGAATCTGTAGGTGTTTCCTTGTGCATTAAATGTTAATTATGTTTTTATTTCATTTTCCTGAGAAACTGTTATGATCTGTTAATAGATAAGGTAGAAAGCATAGAAAATTCTGATGCATCTGGAGATACATCCGAGGCTCAAATTATATCTTCAGAAAGTCGAACCAGTGAAGAAGTTGTTGAGAGCCAAGTTAAAAGTATTGAGGATGAAATGCAGATTCAAACTCCTGCTGCTGAGACTGAAATTACTTCTGCCTCACAACTTGAAGATAAAAAGGTGGAACCTGCGCCCGAGATAAATGGCACTGTGGGTGCTTCAAACGGACAAAGTGGCAGTCTTTCTCCCAAGGAGAGTGTGACTACAGGTTTTTACCTTTTCCATATCTTTTGATCTTTGTGCTTGCTCAAACGAATTCAGAAACTGATGTCAAGTCCAAGCCCAAAATGGCAACATGAAAGCTGAAACATGTAGGCAAAAGGAGTGCTTGGCACTGGTCTCAAAATGAGAATGTGAATAATTTGGTCTGAGAAAATATGTTCTTTTCTAGTGTTTTGCTTTCGACAATGATATGTTTGTCTAGTTGAGTATCCTTGCATAATGCAACAAAGTTAGCATTCCGGGTTCAAGTCCAGGAAACTGAATGGGTTATGCCTAATCTCTCAATGATCACATAGAAGGTGATTGACATTCACTGCTGCTTTTCTGATCATAAATAAATTGAGGTGTAGAAAATAGAATTCGGTAACTAGTTGCAAAATTAATGTGTCAGTTTATATCTGTCGCCTAATCATATAGGGATTTGTCAATACCAGCACTGGTTCTCAAGGCCATGGCCAAGGATAGATTCTAATCTATGTTTTTTGCAAAATTTAATTTTGCCATCAGGGTATGACAAGAGTATCAGGGCCACATTTGACCAATTACAGGGTGTTGCTACGGACCAGAATTTTCTTATTTTTCTGATGTTTGTGATTGCTTTGATCCCCTATTAGCGAGTAGCCTCTCCCTCTACCTATGTATTAATTTATTATTTGTTCATTGGGTTGTAGCAACTATATCTCCAGTTCTAGTGAAGCAACTTCGTGAAGACACAGGAGCAGGAATGATGGATTGCAAGAAAGCCCTTTCAGAAACTGGAGGGGACATTGTTAAAGCTCAGGAGTTCCTTAGAAAGAAAGGTTTAGCAAGTGCAGAAAAGAAGGCTAGTAGAGCCACAGCTGAAGGAAGAATTGGTTCGTACATTCATGATAGCAGGATTGGGGTCCTAGTAGAAGCGAACTGTGAAACAGATTTTGTCTCCCGTGGTGACATTTTCAAGGAGCTGGTGGATGATCTAGCCATGCAGGTGGCTGCATGCCCTCAGGTTCAGTACCTTGTTACAGAAGATGTGCCTGAAGATATTTTAAACAAGGAAAAAGAGATTGAAATGCAGAAGGAAGATCTCTTGTCAAAACCGGAGCAAATAAGATCAAAGATTGTAGAAGGGCGTATAAGGAAGACGCTTGAGGAGCTGGCATTGCTGGAGCAGCCCTACATTAAGAATGACAAGGTAGTAGTGAAGGACTGGGTGAAGCAGACAATTGCAACAATTGGTGAAAATATTAAAGTGAAGAGGTTTGTTCGCTACAATCTTGGTGAAGGCTTGGAGAAGAAGAGCCAGGATTTTGCTGCTGAGGTGGCTGCTCAAACTGCAGCAAAACCAGCAGAACCAGCAAAAGAGCTGCCTGCAGAAGCAGAAGCCAAGGAAACTGCTCAAAAGTAAGTTACCTCTCCTTTTGGATTCAGAAGAGAAATGCTCTGATGATCACACATCATGAGTTTGTGTGTCAGATATAGAATGCGCTTTTGTGTTGCGTGTGTGTGTTTGAATGGTGCCCACCCCAATGAAGCTTTTTTAAAATTGTGATGGACTTGAAAAAAAAAATCCTCCTGAAAAAGTTATAAAAATGTAGTAGTCAACTTAAAATGTAATGAAACGTCAGGAAGGTTTTTGAAGTGATAAAAGAGATCATGGAATAAAAAATGTAAATGAGAATTAATCAGCCGCATTGGTGTACATTTGTTGTGCATGCATGTGTGTTTGTGTCTGAATGAAATTTTGGATAAACAATTCTTACTGTTATATATATATATATAAATATATATATATATATATATATATATATATATATATATATATATATTTTGCTTGGTAAATTGGTAATTGCACCCACTGCTTAAAGTTTTGCTCTGCGTCATGTTGATGGTGAATAGGTTAGTATATTAGGCAGTCTTTTGGCACATGAAGATATTAGTTCAATTTATAGATATCAAGTAGAAGTTGAATCAGTTGGGAAATCAAACAAACAGATTTTACTTTCAGCACATGCACTGCCCTACTCTTTTCCTAACCCTTGGATATAATTTATAAGTCTTTCAAATGGATGATAAATTAGTAGCCTACAGAAGGCAGTGTTACGAATTTTCATATGGATTTTATGTTCTGTTGCCCTGTAATATAAGGATCTATTGTGGTGCATCGCCTAGAGTTATACATTTGTGTCCTAGTGACTGAAGCATTAAAGTTTCACGTATTGCCTTGAAAGGAAACAGTTGACCTCTTTAAGATCTTCAAAGTTTCACGTATGCCCTGCTCTATTTTTCAGGCCACCAGCAGTAGTAGTTTCTGCTGCTCTTGTTAAACAACTGCGGGAAGAAACTGGAGCTGGAATGATGGACTGCAAGAAGGCTCTCTCTGAAACTGGAGGGGATCTTGAGAAGGCACAAGAGTATCTCAGAAAGAAGGGTCTTTCAGCTGCTGATAAAAAATCCAGCCGTCTTGCAGCTGAAGGCAGAATTGGTTCGTATATCCATGACTCCCGTATTGGAGTGCTGATAGAAGTAAACTGTGAAACTGACTTTGTGGGAAGAAGTGAAAAATTCAAGGAATTGGTTGATGATCTAGCAATGCAAGTTGTGGCATGCCCACAAGTGCAGTTTGTATCAGTTGAAGATATTCCTGAGAACATTCGGAACAAAGAAAAGGAGCTTGAAATGCAGAGAGATGATCTTATGTCGAAACCAGAGAACATAAGAGAGAAGATTGTTGAGGGCAGGATCTCAAAGAGGTTCGGAGAGCTTGCTCTTCTAGAGCAGCCATTCATCAAGAATGATAGTGTTTTGGTGAAGGATTTGGTGAAACAGACTGTTGCTGCTCTTGGGGAGAACATAAAAGTCCGCAGGTTTGTTCGGTTGACTCTTGGAGAATCAACTGAAGATACAGAAACAGGAGCCCAAGCATAAGACAGGAAAATGCCTCTCAAAGCGAAATAATTGAAACAAATCAAGCCAGGTCTTGGAAACCTGACAAAAATGAGACAGGCAGGCATTGTTGAAACTAATTTTGGATGAGAGAAATCTGATTTTTTTTTTCCTTCTCGTGATTATAGCAAGCTAGTCCTTGTTATGTAGCTTTACCTTTGTACCATGATCACTGAAATTATTTTTTTTGGAACCTCCATTTTATAAAATGTCAAGAAGAGCTTCTCCCCAATCACCATGTCCATTTTCTTTTCTACTGTTCATTTTCAATCTCCTCGATGTTACTACACAAACAATTTTTCACACGAAACACAAAGCCTTCAGGTTTTTTTACATGATATACCAATCATTTATTATTCTTCACAGTCCAAGTTGCTTTTGAGATGCTTTCCAGCGGCTAAAGTTGTTTTTGTGAAAAACTTTATGATATTTAAAGAATAATTATTTATTCTTACGAAACGCAAAACAGAGAATATATATATACTAGGTTAACCTCTCAAATCAGATTAACCCGTTAAACCTGAGATTCGTGTCATAAAAGTGTGATAACTAAATAGAAAAAAAAAATTAATATTAATGAACTAAATAGAAAAAAGATTAATTAAAAGGAAAAAGTAAAGAGAAAAAAAACCTATAGAAAGAAAAAAAATTAATGAAGAAAAAGAAAAGGAAATCTGAATCAACTGGGTTAACCTGTCAAACCTGGGATCCGTGTCATGAAAGTCTGATAATTAAATAGAAAAAAATTAATATTAAGAAACTAAATTAAAAAAATAATTACAAGACAAAAAAAAAGAAACTAAAAGCATCAGCTTTTTCACTGTGGATTGCACTGTGCAGTCCACAGTAAAAGGCTTAAAAAGAAAAAGGAAAAGGAAAAAAAAAAAACAAAGGCATACGCCACATGTTATTTTTTTTTCTTGCATAAAAAATATCAAAAAAAGCTAAGATCTAAGAGTATTATGTCCTTTTACAAAGATATATCCAAGAGCCTTTGGTCTAGCTGCAACGCTTGACTCAAGAGTAATATTTATAATTTTAATAATAATATTAAACTTCCATGGCTCAAGTTTAAGTGAGTCTAGTTGCAATACCGGACCTAAGAGCCTTGGATGTGGGTTTGACTGCAAGGTCGTGTCATAAAAGTGTGATAATTAAATAGATTAATTAAAAAGAAAAAAACAAAGAAAAAAAATTAATGAAGGAAAAGAAAAGAAAATCTGAATTAACTGGGTTAACCCTTCAAATCAGGTTAATCCGTTAAACCTTAGATTCACGTCATGAAAGTTTGATAACTAAATAAAAAAAAAATTTGACAGGTTAACCTGTCAAGCTCGAGATACGTGTCATGAAAGTCTGGTAATTAAATAGAAAGAAATTTAACATTAACAAACTAAACAAAACAAAAAAAATTAATTAAAAAGAAAAAAAGCAAAAAAAATAAAATTCCAGGTTAACTCGTCAAATCAGGTTAACCCGTCAAACTTAGGATTTGTGTCATGAAAGTCTGATAACTAAATTTAAAAATTACCATTAACAAACTAAATTAAATAAAAAAAATTCATTTAAAAAAACACAAAAAAAAAAAGCAAAAAAAAAACCCATAAAGGCATAAAAAACAAAAATAAATATATAAAAACAGAAAAAAATATATATATGTTATAATATAATAATAATATAATAATAATAATAATAATAATAATTAGTATAATATATAAGTACAATTAAATTTCCTCACGCCTTTTAGAGTATTACTTAATATATATATATATATACATATAAAATATATATATATTTTAAGTGAAAGTATTTTTATTATTTTTAATAGATTATAGATTTAATTTTTTCTTTCATGATATATTTTTTCATACCTCTCTAATTAGTATAAAAAAATTCAATGTTCGTGAAATCATAGTACTATTGCTTAAATTATAAAATTGGAATTAAATATATCAAGAAAGAAGAAATTAAATCTAAAACCTATTAAAAATTCACAAATCCCTTTAGAGTTAGATAAGGGCTAGTCGTAGTGTTTACGCTGCGATACAGGCTACAGCAAAAATCAATTCAAGCGTGCGCACTTAAAGCTTGATCAGTTTGTTCAATAAAATTAATAGATCATATATGTTAATAAATATTAAAAAAAATATTAAGGATAAACAAAGACTAAACCGGAATGCTAAGCAATTAATGTAGATAAAAAAAATATAATATTACGATATGCCATGCTATTTAACATATTAATTTAATTATGCATCAATATATTTGAAAACAAAAATAAAAATTGAATGAAAATAAAATAGCTTATCTGCATAGTTCCATTGTTTTTTTATTTATCAAGCCTCACCCTATGTTATGTTCCTTACATGGCTTGGGTTTCAAAACTAATTATGTTGCAGTTAGCTTAGCATAGCCGGGTTTATCAAGCGGGCTCACAAGCGACCCAATCACCACGTTCAAAACCTGATTTGGTTCCAAATTTTTTTTAAAGTCATTATTGTTATAAAATTTGCCTAACTTGATGAGGCTTAAATGCAAAACAATGAACTGTCAGATAATAAAATTGAGAAAAACAAATATGGAGTGAAACGAGAAGATGACACCATATTAAATTGACCTGGTCAACCTGGATTAATCTGTCAAATTCACGACTCAAGTCATAAACATGACGACAATAAGCTAACCTCACTTTGTCATCTATCTTTTTCATTTCTCTTCCCTTTGTTTACCCCTGATTAGGCCTTCATCAGGCTTGGATATGATGAATTATAAGACTAAATTAAAAAGCTATCAAAGAATTATTTATCGAATGAAAAAATTAAAAAGTTATCACACCAAATTAAAAAACAATATGATTAATAAGTTTCAAAACCTTTTGTGTTGGAGTTAGCTTGTCATAACTCATTTAACTAAGCGGGCTTACACGCGACCCTGTCACCACGTTCAAAACCTAATATGGCTCCAAAACTTTTTAAAGTCATTATTGTTATAACATTTGCTTGACTTGATCAGACTTAAATGTAAAACAACTAATTGTCAAATGATAAAATTGAGAAAAACAAATATTGAGTGAAATGAAAAGATGACGCCATATTAGATCGACCTGGTTAACCTGGATTAACCTGTCAAATTTACGACTCGAGTCATAGACATGACCACAATGAACTAATCTGGTTTGGTCATCTATCTCTTTCATTTCCCTTCCCTTTGTTTACCCCTGATTAGGCCTTCATCGTGTTCGGATAGGATGAAATATGGGACTAAATTGAAAAGCTATCAAAGAATTATGAATCAAATTAAAAAATTAAAAAGTTACCACACCAAATTAAAAAACAATATGATCAAGTGTCAAATAATAGCTCAACTGGTCAGATCTTGAGTTTGCTATATAATGATCACGAGTTCAAGTTCCCTCATGGCCATTAGAAGCTTACATAATCATTAATTTTAAATCTATAAAATTACTTGAAATACATGTAAATTAGCCTGAATATCCATGTTAAAAAAAAAATAGCTAACGCATTTGACGCAAATACTGTATGAGGAAGCTTGTCCTAGTTGAGTGGTGGGTATGGCATTCTCTGATCTGATATTATGGCTTTCATGGATGTCGTCAAGGTTGTTAAACTCGCGAGTTGACTCGTAAAATCATACGATTTTACGAGTCAACTCAGATATAACGTGCAAAATCGGGTAAAAAACTCGGAAATCAGCAAACTCAGTCAAACTCGGTTAAAATCTATCAAACTCGGTAAACTCGGACCGAGTTTATCGAGTTTGACAAAATTAACAAAAATTATTCACTCTGAGATTGCATCTTCATCTGCAAAGTCTTTGAGTGAAGCCCCCTCACCTTCTCGTCCAGCTGGCCTTGGACGCGCTGCACCACTATTGGAACCTGCACCTAGGGCAACCCCGCAACTTCATGCTAATGGAACTGTTTCTCATACGCAATCCCAACAAATTGAAGATCCTACAAACAGGAAATCAAAAGAGTTTGATGAGACACGTGAAACACTTCAGATGATCAGGGTGAAAATTTTGCGGCTTGCACATAGACTTGGGCAGACTCTCTATAATGTATTTTAAAATTCCTTATAATTTTATAATTTTACGATTTATTTTTACAATTTAAATTTATTTTGTATTTTTCATGCCGTGTTAAAATCATGACGTTAACAACCTTGGATGTCGTCATAGCTGTCTTGGCAAAGACTCCTCCCAAGGTTACGCATGTCAGTGTCTCAGCAACGACATGACTCTAGCGACCATTCTTCTCCCTTCTCTTTTCTTCTCTCATCTTTCTTTCCTCTCACGGTTTCCGCCTCTGGCTTGAAAAAAAGAAGCCACTACTATATATCATCTACAACGTGAGATAATCCACAATAAATCCTCCATGCCATTTAGTTTTTTATTCTAATTTGAATTTAATTAATACATGTAATATACGTTGGAATTCTTATAAAGTTCTTAGAGTAAATTAAACAAAAAGCATAACTTTAGGGTTAATCTCATTTCCTATCCCCAAAACTCTCTCACTCTCTCTACACACTAGATTATTTTATACAATCAGATAGGTTACCTGAAAAAATAATTTTTTTTTAAATTTTTCCACAAGCAGATAATTAAGTTGCCTAGAAAAATAAAACTATTCTGAGAAAATTTATATTTTTTACAAGCAGGCTCATCACTTGAAACAGTTGGACCATGTCAAAAATAATTCATGTATTAATTCCAAATTTTAATCATTTTTTTTTTTGTCTTTTTTATGTGTCAAATTAAGAGGGTTTCCTGGAGTTTATGCTCATTGTTTTTCCTGTGATGTGAGGATCAGTTTTAAGAGATCATACGTGCATATTTTATTTTCTCCCATGGCTTACAGTTTTCCTCTAATGGAAGAAATATATAGCCTGCTGCGTCACTCTGTCGAGGGACAAATTTTAACATACAGTATTCAAGCAAATTCATTCATATCTCTCCGAGTCTACGTGCGAAACCTATGTTGGCAATCATATACAGAAGAAGAAGAAGAAGAAGAAGAAGAAGAAGAAGAAGGGGGCTTTGGTTTTCCAAGTCATTTGCTGTCATAGTATGAATAAACTAAAAAATATCTTTTCCTTAACATTTGCAGATCGCATGTTGATTTAAAAAAAATAATAATAATAACTTCAAATATATGACAATATATATCATCGCCAAGTCCTTTTTAAAAATTATTTTGTATATATATATATAAAAAAAAACATTTATCTTGTCAAGTCTGCGTTTCTTTTTTTTTTTAAAAGGAAGTTGAGTTTTTTTAGCGTTTGAAAAATACATTTGTTTTAGTATTTAAATAAAATAAAAAATAAAAAATAAAAAAAAATTAGACGCATATTAATCTTTATAACAAGTTTATAAAGTTCATTAAAGCTTAACCTAAATTAAAATATTCAAATTAAAAAATCCATCAGACCGACTACACTTGAGATTTCAGAAGTTCAACCTTGATTTTCTGAAAACCTAATGGAATATTTTGTTATTCAAATTAAAAAAACATTTTGTTATTCATTTTCAATATTTAAAGTAAATGGACTCACAGTGTATCATGTAATAATGGAATATTTTTCCTAGGGTTTTACTGGTATGGCGAACTTCGCTTTCCTTGCAGTAACTGGAGTAACAAATTTCAAGAAGGTACAACTCGTGCTATTTTCAAGCTGTTTCCCTTCAAAATTCTCGACTAGATCAAATTGCATTTTCCCTTGTTCTCTTCAAAATCTGTCCAGAATTACATCCTATTTTCATAATACATACACTGAATGGCGTACATATGGTTGTTTTACACTTGTCCATAATGTTGATGGAACACTGTCATTTCCCCGATTACTCCTGCGGTGTCAATTATCATTTCCTTGGTTGGTTTTTGGTGCAAACCGCCAGAGATCTACAGCAATGTCCATCTCCCTTTTCTTGTGAAATTTGTATAGCTTAGGCACATCAAACCGAAGCTGGGGGGGGGGGAAAGGTACGGAAACAAAATTAAGAGATACTTAAAGGGAAAAGCATTCTTAACATCGACGTCATTTTCCACGACCATGGAATGCTCCCCAAAAAAATGAATAGTAAACATGTGGCTGCAAAGGCACATTTACCCACCTCACATAAAACCTCTGCACTGCTAGCACCAAAGCCCCGCAAGGCTGCCTTTTTAACATGCTGCAATGACCAGAAAAAATAAAATCCATCGTGGTTATCACAACAAAAACGCTTATAAGAACTGGTTAAAAGGGCTAAAAATCCATGACTTGAATCGATGTAGACAAACATGCTGTGGCCAGTTAATAGGGAACAATTGATCTGAACCTTACATCAAATGCAAAAGGGGCAGATAAGTGTAGAAGCCTGGGGGTACAACCATGCTACTCTACCTTAAAAAACGATGCGGCAGCTATAAATTTGTGAAGAAATACAGTCAACTAGATGAAAAATTGCAAGTCCAGTGATTATACTGGTCTTTTGACCTAATCAAATATATAGTGCAGACAACCAATGAGAAAATTCTTTCACATAAGGAGGCATACATTATCTAAAAGTATTGCCAGGATGAGTTTTTTGCAGCCAAGGCCAGAAGAAACAGGTCCTACATCCGCAACAGTGTTTACATATGACACAATAGTTTGAGGTGCATGCCAATGCCTTGGGTTAAATGCTCAAAGCAAGCAATTGGGTTTTGGAAATGAACCAGTTAGTAATAGCACATGTTTGGCACATACATTTAAGAGAGACTAACTAGAATGTATTTGCAATGATTAGATAGAGAAAGCTATTCCCTTAGCTCGATAATGCTCTAGTTTAACGAGCACCAACTTGTATTGTGAAATACACTAGTTCTAGATACTTCCAATACACAGGAAATCCACTATCTAGTAACTTGTTAATCTAAATTATTGGTGCAAGGGGCAGAAGCAAATTCTCTGTTCTGCTGCTAAAGCCTAGAACTGTCAAAGGAAGCCACTTACCTCTCTTGTTGAGGTCTTGTGTAATGAATAAACTGCTCGAGAAGCAATCTGGCAGGTAAAGGAAAAGAGTAAAAGCCACCCTTGTTATTACAATTCAAGAAAGGGATACAAAAAAATAAATAAATAAAAAATCCAAATACACCTTTAATGCTGCTGAAAGAAAATCCATGTCGGCACCATTCCTTCGGGTCCCAAATGGAGGATTCATCACAACAGTATCAACAATAGGACCTAAAAAAGAGATTGAGACCCTTAGATCCAGGTCTTTTGGTAGAGTTGAATGCAAATGAGAAATGAACATATGGGATACAGAAAATCAATTAAAGCTATTTTTTATTTCTCGAAACACTCTAGAGGTGCACTGGTTGTCCATAAGACAGGAAACAACAAAACATGAAGCACTCATTTTGTTACCTCTCCATACTAAGTTCCTGATATCACACTGAATGAAGTTTATGTCCAGCTGCAGATTTCAGCATATAAAAAAAGGCGCATCAGATAAGAGCAACGATGCACAATTACATTAAATAAACCATCTCAAATAAATGACAACTTGAAAACAGACACACACATATACACAAACAAAGAAATGTCAATTTTATTTTCTCCAGAAATGCTACTCTATGAAATATAAAAAGCACAGTCATAGATGTGGAATTTCTTCTTCTGTTAAATGAAAGTATGAGATGAAGGGGCAAATACATGAAGCCAGGTAAAGCTATAAATAGCACAAACAGACAACAATACCTCAAGATCCTCCGCATTTAGAGATGCTATCTCAAGAGATTCAGAATCAATATCGATGCCGATAACCTGCCTGTTCCAAAATTACAAACAGAAAACAGGAGTCAAATTTAAGAATGAAGTAGGTTAAATCACAAGAATCATCATCGTCGTCATCATAACAAGTCTCCAGTTCACTTCTTTTTTCTTTTAAAAAAAAAAATAATAATAGGATGGATGCAACTCACTCTGCACCCATAAGAGAAGCTGCAGCGCCCAATGTGCCACACCCACAACCGAAATCTGCAACTATCTTGTTGCTAACATCCCCTAACGAGTTTTCTGCCTTTTCAATTACAAAAAAAAAACACAAACACATAGTTACGCATGAAAAACTACTTTCTTGTTTATTTAAAGGAAAAGGGTGGGGGGTGATTTCACACATACGGTATAGAGCATACGAGAAGCAATGTGAGGTCCAGTTGGGTACTGTTCCAGCTCTGCCTGCACGCACTCACGCAGGTGCAATCATATTATTTTTATTTTTTTCTGGAGAAGGAGAAGGAGGATGAGAAAGAGAGTAAGGTAAGATACCTTTGGATTGGAGAACTGTTGAAGCTCACCTAACATGCTTTCTAATTGCTTCAGCTTCATTTCTCTCTCTCTAAGAAAGAGAGGGCAGTAACAAGGCACCTACCAAAGCAGAAGAAGGGAAGAGGAAGAGAGGAGATGAGATTCTAAAACCAAAGAAAGGAAAATACAACCCTAATTATTCTGAATCAGTATCAGAATCAGAATTATGCGTACCTTCGGATAATTCTGGAATTTTATTACCATCCAATGGGCTCATTCAGGTTTTGCTATTGTTCACTTAGGCTGCTAACCCCAATGGGCCATACCTTTATACACTTTCCTTGTTTTTAGTTTTTTACGAGGCCCAATTGAAGCCTTCTCCTCTCAAATTCAGATCGATCGATCACTGGCCTGTTTCAACCTCTAACGGCATACAAAATCAGGAGGAAACCACACCAGACCAAGCCACTGCTCTGCTGTGCTTGTAGTTTAGGGTATGTTTAGAATTGTAGTAAAATATTTTTTATTTAAAAATATAATAAAATAAAGTTTTTTTATTTTTTTAAAATTATTTTTGACATTAACATATCAAAACGATTTGAAAACTTTTAAAAAAATTTATTTTAAAAAAAAAAAAATTTTAAAATTTGAGGGAACACGATTTACATCACGTTTTCAAATGGGACTCGCCTCGATGACCTTCACCTTTATATATGCACTTGTGATAGCCAGGTATACAAATTAATGATGATTAATTTTGACACAAATATGGCATTGACTTCAAAAATATTTTTGAGAAAGTTTAAAGTTTTTTATATCTTGTTGTTAAAAATAAATTTTAAAAAATAAAAAAATATTACTTCAATGTATTTTCAAATAAAAAACACCTATAAAATTTTAGTAGAATAAAAAATACAAATAAAGCCTTTCCAAAACAATGTCCTGGGGAGGGAGAGTTCATGAAAACACAATGTGACATCAAAACAGTATATCAATCATCTTAATATCCCTAAAATCTTTCTTCTCGGACTCTAGTTAATTAGTTTTTACATAACTAGATTGTTGTCACGTGTTGGGGTCAGATTATTTTTTTAATGTAAAAAAAAAAGTTCAAGTATTACTAATATATTTTCTAATAAAAAATATTATTATGAACTTGAAATATAATACATGTTAGACTATATTTTTTAAAAAAATTGATATGATAATATATTGAATGACATTGTTTTTCAAATATTGAGTTAGTGATATATTGTATCGACCCGAGTTAACATGTCAAATTAATGATCCAGTTCATGAAACTATGATAACCCTATAGAAAGAAAATCAAGCTAAATTATGAAAGCCAATTCCTAATCAACCTAATGTTAAATGATGAAATTAAAAAATATATATAAAAAAATACCCAAATCAACTCAGATTAACTTGCCAAACCCCTAACCCGGTTTATGAGATCAAAATAACCCCATGAAAAGTAAGACAAAAGGAATTGTGAAGCCCAATTTCCAACTAACTCAATGTTAAATGATGAAATCAGAAAAAAATCAATTAAAAAAGAAAAAAAAAGAGCTAACTTGTTAAACTTGTAGCTTAGGTTATGAGGCCAAGATAACTCCGTAAAAATCAAATAAAAAAATTTATAAAGCCCCATTTCTAAAAGATTCAATGTTGAAGGATGAAATCGAGAAAAAAAACTAAATTCATTATAGAAAGTAAATTAAAAAAAATTATAAAGTTCAATTCTTATTCAAGCTAATATTGAATGATGAAATTAAAAAATAAATAAAAAGAAGATTGATTTGTTAGAGGGTGAAATTTAAAAAAAAAATCAATTAAAAAAGGACCCAAAAAAATAAACCGATTCAACCTTGATCAATTTATCAAACCCAAAATCTAGGTAATAAGATTGAGATAACTCCATAAAAAGCAAATAAGAAATAGTACGAAACCTAATTTTCAACCAACTCAATATTGAAGGATGAAATCGGAAAAAAAATCAATTAGAATGGCAAAAAAAAAAAACAACATGAGTTAACCCCAGTTAACCTGTTAAACCTGCAACCTAGGTTATGAGATCGAGATAGATTCATAGAAAGAAAAAAAATAATGAAGCTTTATTTTCACCAGATCTAATGTTGAAGGTTAAATTGAGGGGAAAAAATTAAGTCCACGTCATACGGTTCAACCATGGATTTCTCATGAAAGGACTTCAATTTTGTACTTGGGTTTGATGGGGAGGCCATTCAGTCAAGATTGTGTTTTTCCTTGGAATTTAGCTTATGTTCCACTCGGCCATGATAGATTTTTGGCATGAGATAGTTTTAGCTAGCCTTGGTTTATATATGATGATGGGTTTGGTCCAATCTCTTTGATGGTTTATTCGGTCAAATCAAGTCAGCCCATGTACGGGTCTAATTTAGGTAGCAAAGTAGGCTTCTTAGGAGCTTGAATCATGTCTGATTTGGGTTACATTAATGAGTATGAATTTGAGTCATATGGGGGAGGGGTCAAAGTTGGCTTGAGCTAATTAAGATGTTGGGATCTTTTTCTTACAAAGATCAGTAAAATATTCTCTTACAATTAAAAGGAAAATTCATTCATTATTGTCTCTATTATTTATGAGAATATTTAACAACAAAAGAGGAAGTTTCCTAGTCATGCAAGGAAACTAAAAGGGCTATTAGATCTGGATCCTAGACTTGGAAGGATTATTTAATGCTAAAAATTTGATTATCATAGTCAAGAAAGGAAAGTGATGGGCGGTTACAAGAGAAATTAATTTCTAAGATTATTTTCCATGTTCTGAAGGGAAATCTTAGTCCTACAAGAAAAGAAGACTTCAATAATTAAATTCCTATTCGGATCAGATTTCCTAGTATCTAAAGGACTTTAAAAGTTGGTTACGCAATCCTAGAGTATCTAGGAAGTGAATCTCGGCCAAGAGTTATTTAAGCTATGAAATTAAGATATTTTATCTTATTTTTTTTTATTATATGCTGCATCAACAAGCTACTATCCAGACTTGTTGTTTTCATTATTATTTTCATGTTCGAGCTTAATTAATACTTTAGTTTTCAACTAATATCCAAGGCTTGTTTGAATCAGGGTTTGGGCTTATTAGTAAAGGTTTTAGGTCGGTTTTTATAAATGGATCAATCCGGCCCACAATAGTAGATCCATTAGAGTCAATTTCTCAGAACTATTTAAACACATGTAAAGCCTATTTTTTTAAAAAAAAAAACCTTTGATGAATAATACTTTTGAACTTTCAATTTAATGCGTGAGAGAGATTCTTGCATTCTTTGATTCTTGAACGAACTGAATCTGACTTATCGAAGATTAATTGATTTTGTGGTGTCATTTGATTTCATTCCAATAGTGCTGGTGCTTTAGGGTATGTTTTCATTGTGTCACAGTCCTATCAAATCTCTTTTGGCTTTCCGAGATCGGATCTCAATCTTGATTATGGGTTATGTGACCACATGATTACAAGGTTCGTATCATCATGAGATCAATATATATCCTAACATGAAGAAAATAAAAAATATTACGAAACACAATTGTCAAAACAACATAATATTAAATGATGAAATTAAAAAAACTAAAAAAAATAGTTGTTGAAGGAAAAAATTGAAAAAGAAAACACGAAATACTATTCTAACTAGATTTGCAGGCTCACACTATATCGCAGACCGAAATAATTTTTTAGAGGTAAAAAAAGCTTTAAGGTAACACAAACATGTTTTAAAAAAAATATGACTCGAAGCATATACCTGAGTGAGAATAAAAATATTGATATTATTAATTAGATAATAAAAAAAAACATATAACAACAATAAATGAACTCACGAAAAAAAAAATCATGGTGACCTACAAAAACAATGTTTAAAGAAAGGAACAAAGCAACGAAGCTAAGATGCCAACCAATCAAAGGGGGGAAGAACAAAAAAAGACCCGACCAGAGCTAATTCAAGCAAGGATACCAAATATGCAAGCCACATCACGAGACCGAGATGAGTCAATAGGAAAAAAAAATTGAAGTCCAATTATAAACAAATTCAATGTAAAATGATGACATTTAAAATAAGGTCAATAAAAAAAAAGAATAAAAAAAAACACAAAGCAAACCAAGAGAGTCAACTTAACTTCGTGACTCTAATAATGTGAATGAGATAATCGAAATAGAAGAAAAACAGGGAAACATTACGAAGCTCAATTCTAAAAAGAACCTAATGTTGAAGGACGCATATAAAAGATATTAGATTTAAAAAAAAAACAATCATAATAAAAAAAACAATCCAACCTGCCAAACTCATGTTCTAAGTGATGGGACTGAGATAAATGAATATAAAGAAAATTGAAAAAAAATCACGAAGCCCAACGTAAAAAAACCTTAACTTTGAAGAATGGAACTAAAAAACAAAATTTAATTCCCAATGGATATAATATCGAAGGATAAAACCAAAAAACAATATCAATTTAAAAATCCCACCAAAGTAAACTCAATAAAAAATAACAAATAAAAAAACTCGAGTTAACTCGGATCATTTTGAAAATTCACAAAGAATCCTATAGAAAACAAGTAATGGAGTCTAATCATGAACAATATCAATGTTGAAGGATGAAATTGAAAAATATAGGTTTAAAAAAGAAAAAAAATCAAGCAAATCCAACCGAACCTTCTAAATTTGGGCCAATACCTCAAATCTGCAATCCATAAAATCCTAGACTCGTGCTGCATAAAAAAGTTCAATTACTAACCAATTTATATTGAAGGATGGAATCGAAAAAAATAAAAATAAAATGATCCAAAGAAGATTGAAAAAAGAATGAAAAATAAAAAGACTCGAGATTACCCGAGACAATTTCAAAATCAGTAAAAAAATTCAATAGAAAGCAAATAAATAAAAATAACAGAGTCCAATCTTCAATTGAATAATGCTAAGGGACAAAACTAAAAAATATGAACTTAAAAAAATGAAAAAAAAAAAAAAAGTAAACCAGGACAAACCTCATAAACTTGGGCTAATCTCTAAAACTCGCAACCCTTGAAATCCTATACATGAGCTCAATAGAGAAGCTTAATTTTTAACTAATTTAATGTTAAATGGTGAAACTGGAAAAATAATAACAATTTAAAATTTTTATCAAGGTAAAAAAGATAACAATAAAAAAATATGAATCAAATTTGACAGGAAAAAAAGTTAAGGAGGATGAGATTTTTTTAAAAATAAATTTAAAAAATTATTTTAAAGAAAATAAATACCAATCAAAAGAATGAATATCAAATTTGAAAGATTAAAAAATTAAAGGGGGATGAAATTGAAAAGAATTCTAATTTTATAAATTATTAAAAAAATATTTCAAATATTGAAGGATAGAATAAAAAAAATCAATTTAAAAAATCAGCCAAAAAATTAAATAGAGAATAACAAATAAAAGACTCGGGATAATTTGGGTTATTTAAAAAATTAATGAAAAATTCTACAAATTATAATAAATAAAAATTATGGAGTGTATTCTCTAATTGAATAAATATTAAATGATCAAACTAAAAAAAAAAAAACTTGAGATTAAATAAAGAAAAAAACTAGAGAAATTTAGACAAACCTTTTAAATTTAGATTAATCTTTAAAAACTATAACTTATTCAATTTTAGACTCGAAATCAATCAAGAAATTTAATTTCTAACTCAATCAAGAAATCTAATTCTCAACTATTTTTTTTTTAAAAAACACTTGCAATCAAGTAAAAGAATTGCATATTTAAATGAATCATTACCAATAAATTATTGGTGAAAATAGTTTATGACAACCTTCACCATCCTCTCTTAATTATTTCATTATCATATCTTTCTTTTTTCAATGATGTCGGACATAATTGATATGATTGAGAGAGCTTAAATCCTTTCGAAAAGTCATAATCTAGGAGAAAATAATCAAACGTGATGATATGATATATTGATCAGAGGTAGCAACAACGACAGTCGGTGGTGTTGATAAAAATTAACTTTTTTTTATTATATTTTTTAAACTTAATCACTGTGTTTTCGAATAATAAATAGGTGTTTTTCTTATAAAAAATATTTTTTCATCAAAAAATATCTATGCTTAATGAAATTTTTTTATATAAATCAAAATTATTTATTCTTGCTTTTCATGTGATTTTGGGATATTTCATAAAGTTTAAAGTTTAAGAATGGAATTAAAATTTACACATATCTTCTGTTATTGTTTCTAATGGAAAGCGGTGAAGGGATCAGATTGAGACCACAATGAACCTCTTAGGGCAAATTAAAACAAATTTTAAAATAAAAAACTGAGACATTTCATAATTTGTAAAACTAAAAACTAATATGTGAGAAGGTGCAGGGTTATTAGAGACTTATATAATTGTTAATTTCAAAGTCTGTAAGATTAATTAAGATGCTCACAAACTGGCATGGATATTAATAAAAAAAATAAAAATAAGAACTGATTTCTGTTGTCAGAGGTTGATGGACAAGATGAAGCCCAAATAATTAAATGGGCTCTATCAGGCCTGATTTATGAAAGAGGAATTTAGAAATGGCCGAAGTGTAAGATGTCCAGTTAGACTCGGACTGGCCTGTTCAGCCACACAGCCCCAGGATACATTTCATTCTTTCGGGCCTGATATTTCAATTTGGGCTTTAAACCACCGAAAAAAAGAATTGTTTAAATTCGGCCTACGGTCAGTCACTCCTCTAGACTTTTCGCTTGGCTCAAAAAAAGAAATGGTAGAATTGTACCTTGAACGTGTCTTAAATAAAAAGAAGAGAAAAGAGATATTTAAGTAGAATTGTACCTTGAACATGGCTTATGGTCAGTCACTCCTCACAAACTACTGTTCACTGGAACAGTAGCTTTTCCCTTTACTTTTTTCTTAATCTTTTTAGTTTTAAATTTAGTTTTTTTTTTTAATTTTATCCTTTAAAATTAAATTTATTGAGAGTTGAACTTCATAATTTATTTCTGTTTGTTTTTTATGAGATTATCTTAATCCTATAACCCGAACTACGAGTTTTGTAGATTAACATAGTTAACTAGGGTTTTTTTTTTTTTATCTTTTTTTGTAATTAATTGTTTTTTTTTAACTTTCAACATTTGAGTGATTGAGAATTAGTCAAGGGTTTGAAGGGTTGACTCAGGTCTTTTTTTGTTATTTTTTAATTGTTTTATCTTTCAATTTCATTATTCAACATTAGATTAATTGAGATTTGAGTTTCATAATTTATTTTGATTTGCTTTTTATTGGGTTATTCCGGTTTCATAATTTAGGTTTGATAGGTTAACTTGAGTTGACTCGAGTCTTTTTCTTTCCATTTTTTAATTGATTTTTTCAATTTTATTCTTTAATATTAGGTTAATTAAGAATTGGGCAACAATATGTTTTTGATTTGCTTTATACGAGGTTATTATGGTTTCATGATTCGGATTATAAATTTCAAATGTTAACTTGAGTTGACATGAGTTAATCTAATATATTGTCATCTTATTATTTTTTTTAAAAATATGTTATCTTAAAATTATTTTTAGTCAAACTATTTTTTTTCTCCAGTTAATTTTAAACATGTTAAAAACCAGGTTATATCAATTTTTTTTCTACAACATCTTTTTTTTTTTCCTTTTCAAAAACATATTAATAATATCTTAATATTTTTTAAAAGTATATATTTTTTTAATTTGACGCAGAAGCATACTGCAGAAAAATAATCAAGTGTAAATCTTTAGAACTATGTGCCAAGCAGGAGAATCTTACGTAAGCTGTTCACCATTCGCCAACACTTCGCCAGGTTGGATAAAAACCTTTTTTTAACAGAAAAAAAAGCACAAACATTTTCTAGTGTTTTTTGACATTAAGATAAAAATTTAATTCTAAATTGTAAAGTTAATTTAATCATTTAATTAAATAAATCACTATTTATATTTTTTCTTGAAGTCATTCGATCCTTTTTTACATAAAATAAAAAGGACAATATATTATTTATTTTTTTTCTAAAATTTGACAACCAAAGACAGTATGTTATATTTTTCAAAATTCAACCATCAAAGAGATGGATAAAAAATTGAGTAGTCATTTTCTTTACCAAAAAATATATTTTTAACATATTTTAATCTAAAAACATCTAAAAAATACATTTAAACTCTAAAAAACCCTTATTTATCAATCCAAAAACCTTAAATTCAGTTAAAAAACACAATCAATCCAAAAAAAATCTTGTTTCTCAAATCTGATCTACTTTTTCTAGTAAGATAAACATCTTAAATAAATTCCTCTTATTGAATAAAACTCATCCAAATCAGAATAATTTTCTCGGTAGTTGAAATATGAATAATGAATGAATTTTTCTTCCCTTTTTATTCTTTATTTTTTGACAATTTTCTTTCTTGTCAATAACCCATGAGATTAAATGTAAATAAAATGAATATTTATATTAAAATATATAATTTTTAAACTTAAAAGATGAAAGTAGAATTTTTCCAAAAACCTAAAGCACAAATTCTTTAAAAAAAAACTAACACAAACAATGCTGTCAAAGAAAGAACCTTCTATTTTCTCCTTGGTGTCAATTTTAGTCCCTTACCTTTCAATTTTTCTATAAAAAATTAAACTATTATTTTTTTTCCCACAAAATAGCTCATTAAAACAACGTTGGAAAGTGTTTTTTTATAGCTCGAGAATCCCAAATCAAGTTTATAAAGAAAAACTATAAAACGCAATTGCAAATTAATCAAAGGTAGTAGGATTGGATTGAAAAAAGCGATTAAACAATTAAAAAGATGAAGATGAAAGACATGTAAATCCACAATGTCAAAGGGCATGGATCCACAAAGAAGAAACAGCAGACTCCACAGCCACTCTCCAAGAAGTGATGGTGACGTTGGACGGGTGATGATTGCTTGGAATTAAAGATTTATTAGAACAAAAGGATCAAAATTTGATGAATGCTGAAGTTGACAAAATTGGACTGATGGGGTTTCACTTTTCAAACGTATCTCCCAACAACTAGACAAAGTGGTCAACCACAATTCTTATTAGCAGCATTTAGCCATCATCACTTATTTATCAACAGGATAAAAAAAAAACATCATCATCGTGTAGTGTTAGGTGAAAACCCTATCATCTTGCGATGAATGAAATCGTGATGCTACATGAATCAAGTTGTTGAAAAGAGAAGCATATTCCGATGGAAAAAAGAAATCCAAGTTTTCCTTACTTTAATTACTTCACCAAACAAAACCCAACAAATTATTTTATCTTTTTTTTTTATTAACGTAGGTGTTCGGATCATCTTGCGCGCACCTCGACTAATCCTATGGGTCCTGAAGTTAACGACCATGTAAACTTCCGGTGTTCATCATATTAGCAACCACAAGGTTCGAACTTAAAACCACAAGGGGAGCAAACTCCTTGATTCCAAACTCTTATCACTGGGCTATCTACTAGATGATTATCTTATTTTTATAACTTGGAGATCATTTGATGAAAAAAACAGAAAGCATTTTTATTAATTAATAATTGTTTTTAACAACTAAATATCCACTTCACACCTTCATTACTATTAATGTAGATATGTTCTAATCCTAAATATTCTCTTAATGTGGTTTTTCATATTTTAAACATCGAAGGAGGCCTTCAAGCTTGTGATGGACACAATACGGTGTTTGACAATGTTAAACATTAAAAATCACAGATATGGCATATTGTAGGCTTTTGGAGTTCTTATTTTAGATATTTAAGCATTTATGATTTGATATATTAAATAGCAGTTCTCCGGTGCATGTTCAAACTATTTTTCATTCATCTTGACTTTTCAAGAATGGAAAGAAAGCTTATCATTTCTCTCTTAGTTTCAACTAGTTTTGTTGCCCGTAATTTGTTGTGGGTACGGATTTGAGATGCTTGTAATGTTCTTGCATTTTTTTTAAGAGGCATTAGTAATAATCTTATAATGTACGAAAAAAAACCCGGTCGAAACTTGATATAAGTAAAAATAAACCTAGTTGTCAAGAATCATAAAAGATATAGTTTTCTTAATTGTAAAAAAAAGAGCAAGTTTTGAGGAACTCTTCTCTAATATTATTAATATTTGCCTAGCAGGTCAACTTTGAAACCTATCGACTCAATTGTTTGCATAGGCCGAACATCAAATTGACCATGTAGTAGTTCACTTAACGTGACCAAGTTGATTTGACGGGGTTAAAGGAAACTCGATTGACTGGTTAAAACATGGGTTAATATTAAGGTGGAAACCAAGCAAATCGTCCATGATCAAATTGGATTAAGAGAAAAATCATGACTTGGGTAATGAACACGATTAAAATGCGTTAACCTAGGCGATCAACTATTTTTTTTCTTTCTTATGTCCTTATTCTCTCCTCGATTGGCCCTGCATTAGGCTTGGGTCGGATTGAATTCGAGTTTAAATTAAAGAGTTATTAGATAATTAGGGACCCAATTGACAGAAAAGAGCTTGGACTAAGACGAGATGCAATGCTGAACTTACTTGAAAGGTTAATATACAATCAGGGATGAAAAATATCTAGTACATTTCGAAAATACATAAGCACGTGGGAGGAACCGTCGCATTCTGGCGGCGTATTTGGAGTCCTCTGGCCTCCAAAACTAGTCATCCTCGGAAGCTTCTAGACTCTCTCTTCCATTATAGGCAACACTTGTAGGTGTTTGATCTCTGTGGCAACGTCACCAACCAGTTTTTTTTGTTTTTTTTCCTCTCTCTCCTCCCCTTGAATTCCACAACCTTTTGTTTTGTTTTGTTTTTTCATCCCCTAAATCCTGATTTTAGCCCATTTGTCAATTACAATCCTTAGATTTTTAATCCCTTGAATAAATGAAAAACTCGAACAATATTGCACAAAATTGACCTTGAGAAAAATGACAAAAATTTTTTTTCCTGAGAAACCGATATTGAGCTCTTAGAAACAAATCATCAAAAATAATCACGAATAGAATAAATAATTAAGGAAGGATCAAATTGAAAAAAAAATTCAAGAAAAAAAATACACAATATAAATCCACATTACAATTGAGTTCGAATCCATAGTAACTGCAATAGTAGATTTTATAGATTATTTAGTTTGTGTTAATTATAGAATAAAAAAAAGAAAATTTAAATTTCTTGAAACTAGAGTTGAAACTATTAGAAATAACATGTATTCCTTAATTTCTTGAAAAGTAAAAAAAGAATTGAAAATGAGATTGATTATGAATAGAAGGATTACTATTCTCTCTAATAGGTCAAACCATAATACACAATTTTCCAAATTAAAATCAAAATGGTATTTTGTTAGACTCATCTATCCGATCTCCTTATCCTAGAAAGATATTCATGTACCGAATTCATGTACCGAATTGATTCTGATAACACCATCATCATCAATAACCATGCCACAATTAAAAAAAGAAAAAAGAAAAAGAAAAAGGAGGACTTTGGTAAAATGACCCCAGCCAACCATGGACATAGAATGTGGATCGGGCTGGGATGTGTCACCCTTGACGTCAGGATGACGTAATTGCAAAATAATTCAAATCCACTGTGAATAGAAAAATATTTTGAATCTAGAAAAAAAGAAAAAGAAAAAAAAAGGGAAATAAAGATGGAGAAATCATTGCACAATGGGCCCTAGGTTGATTTTGGTAGGAGTAAGAAACAAAACAATAAATAAATAAACAAATAAAAAGAAAGAAGAAGAAGCAGAAGTTGTTAGAGGTCGGAGTGTAAAGACATACATATATATATATATATATATTTTCTTATAATTTTCGAGGGGGACGGAGGCACCCTGTGGGGTGGGGGCCCCTGCTCTTGCCACTAGCCTCAGGAAAACAGTCCAAAAACTTTAAAGTCGCTTTCGTAAAAGGCCGAAGGCAAAGAACAGCTCTCTTACGGACGCTCAGGTCCACAAACCGCCTGCTTGACTTGTTTCTCTCCCTTTATAATTCAAGCTTGAAAACGTGCTCCGACGAGAAAGGACGGCATGTAAGGGTGTAAAAAACATTGAAGAAGTAAAAACATTTCAGGTGATGTTTGGCCTTCCCTTTAATTCTTATCTCACATGTTTATTTTGGACCACGCCCTGTTTTGGGATTTCGACGGACGGAGGAGGGCTAAAATTTAATTTATTTAAAAAATTAATTTTTTTATATTTTTAAATTATTTTAACGTTAAAAATTAAAAAAATATATTATTTTAATATATTTATTAGTAAAAAATAATTTAAAAACCAATCACCGTAAACACACTTGCAAGACACATTCCCAAGCTTTGCATTTTATGTCCACCAAAATGACCTCAATTGGCAAAATATAAGAGGGGAGGAGAGATTGGAAATATGATGGAGGTTGGTTAAAATTTATTTATTTTTAAATTAAATTTTTAATGTTTTTATATTATTTTAATATATTAATATTAAAAATAAAAAAAATATTATTTTAATATATTTATATATAAAATATATTTTAAAAATCAATCGTTATGATACTCCGAAACATCCTAACAATACCCATTTTCAAGCTTTGCATTTTGTGCCGCCAAAACGACCTCAACTGGCAAAATGTAAGAGGGGAGAAGGGACTGGGATTCTCTAATTATTTTACTTGTTATGTTTGTGAAATTTAAACATTCAAATTAAAATAAGAGGGTAAAATTCCCTTCAAAATGACTTGTATCTCACTCTCGAAACTCAACGCAATTAAGAAAGACTCCAAAGACTTCGAGTTTTAGGTCTTTCAATTTCCAAAAAAGTAATTCTAACTTTTGGGATTTTGTAGAAAATCTTCAGAACAATAATGCCGTTCAAGAAATCAATTTCTATCTTTCAAATATTAATTATCATTCTAAATTAGTGGACAACTTGATCTTATTCAAACTAAAAATGAAAAAACCCGCTCACGCTGACCAATTTGCTCTCATGAAGCTTTTGACTCTTTGATCCCTTTTTTTTTTTTTTCTTAAAATATAACTTAAGCTTAAAACTTGATAAAAACAGCAACTTTGTCATGTCATCAATGGATGATAGCACGTACGTGACATAAGCAAGCAGGGATGGAAAATCTTCATTGCCACTTTGAATTTGCTGATGGGCAATAGCATGGTGACGGATATGCCGAAGATTGATGGCCCAAGTAGCTTATGGGGGATTTATGTGATGGAAAAACAATATTAGGGGCAACCCAACACCCTGATTTAGAGCACTTGGATGCGCACGGTCCTATCAAGCATTCATTATTTAGTGGCAACAAGTATTTTCTAACTTCCATGAATGATTACAGGAGCATAACTTGGGTTTATTTGCTGAAAGAAAAGAAAGAGGGTTGGAGTACGTTAAAAGGGTTCAAGATTTTAGCTGAGAAATGAAGTGGTTGTCGACGTTTGAAGCGTTCAAGAACCGATAAAAGTGTAGAGTATACCTCACGCGAGTTTGATAAATATTGCAAGTATAGAATGGCGTTGTGCATCAACTTACTTTGCCACAAACATCATAGCAGAATGAGGTGTCTAAGCTGAAGAACAAAACCATTCTTAACATGGTTGGATGCATGTTGAAATTAAGAAACTACAACATTTTGGAGAGATGTAATGAATTTCATTGATAAAAATAATACTTGGGAGCTTTGCACACTTCCTCGAGGAATCAAAGCTATTGGAATGAAGTGAATGTTCAAGACAAAAAAACGTGCACAGGGAAATGTTATGTCAAATGAAGGCAGTGATCAGAACATGTCGGCATAACTACTACTTCCTCAGCATGAAGTTTACCCATCTCCAAATTAAGAGTTCTTCTAGTTCAACTTCAAGGAAGAATATTTCAGCAAAGAATTGATCCGTTGAAGAATTAATTTTGAACAATTCAACATGTTATATATATTGTTTTTGAAGAACTCAACATGCTATGTCTTTTCTACAGGTCGTGACCCATTGAAGCAGTTTCTCAACGACCAAAGTAGAGAGAAGTTATAGAGAGGATGGAATGAATGTCATTGACAAAAATAATATATACTTGTGAGCTCACGACACTTCTTCAAGACCTCATAGTTATCGGAGTCAAGCGGATATTCAAAACAAATAGAAATGCACGGGGAGAAATGTGAAGCCAAGGCTAGATTGGTGGGGAAAAGGCTGCAAAGAGCAATATGGAGTTGACAACGAAGAAGTGTTTGCACTAGTAGCTCAACTTGAGATGTTATTAGGGTTGTTAATCTCATTATTAGCAGCCTAAAACAAGTATTAAATTATTTTAGATGGATGTGAAATCAGTCTTCTTTCCTTAATGATTATCTTAAAGAAGAAGTGTATGTAAAGAAATCACCAAGGTTCAATAGCGTTGAAGGGATAGGAACAAATCCATAGGTTGAATAGAGCTGTTTATGTGCTCAAACAAGCACCACGAGCATGCATTTCTAAAATTGTTTCTTCAAATTTTGAAAGATCCCAGAAGTGATAACATCACCATCCAAAAAACGCAGGAGCAATCCAATTTTCACTTGGCAACCTCACACACATGATAGGATTAATGGAAGGTCGACCTTTCCTTTCATCATGGATATCCATCAAATACCCAATTTGACATTAATTTTTTCAGCCTTACGTGCTCAATAATCTTTTTTATAAGACATTTAAAATATTAATATTACTAGATATGATGTAGAAATAGCTATGAAAATAAACATCACTAGTGATTCGACGTATGAATGAATTAGCAAATCATTAATCATCAACATGTTTGTATGCATGACTCATTAAAGATCCTGTTTATGTTAAGAAATAATTATGTATATAATGTTGAATTATGTACTCACTATTTATTAAATTATTTATATTTTACATATAAAAAAACCCATCAACTATGACTCTATTTTTTTTTCCTTTTTACATCATGTATAATTTAGTAAATTTTGAAGCGATATTATATATGATTCTAATAGATACCAACATATTAATTAATTATATATATCAAGGAAGAATCATTTTAATTAAAAAAATTAATTAAGTCACTTGCTGAATCCCAATAAATGATTTTAATTATATTACTCTTTAATATATATATATATATATATATATATATATATTCTTAATTAATAAAGATTAATCATTATTTTTTATTATCATATTTTCAAAATTATAAAGTTATAAATTTAGATTGATGTTTATAAGGCTTGCAATATAAGGCAATAGTAACAATTATGCATATATTTAGTAGGTGATCCAGTGGTAAGAGTTTGGAACCAAGAGATTTGCTCTTTCTATGGTCTCAGGTTCGAACCCTGTGGTTGCTAATATCATGGCCACTGGAGGCTTACATGGTTGTTAACTTCAGGGCCTGTGAAATTAGTCGAGGTGCGCGTAAGCTTGTCCGGATATTTATATTAAAAAAAAATTCCAAGTTTAGTTAAAAATTAACGTTTGGATAATTATGAATAGCTAAAGGCTAATGTGTGAACAAAAATTACAAATTACAACCGGCATTTCTTCCTAAAAGAAAACTAAAAGAAAAAATTGGTGATTCAATTTGCAGAAAATGGATTTTTGCTTCTGGCGTTTTATTTTTCCAGTTCAAATTCCTCAATTCAATTAAAAAAAGACGAAAACTCCCCCCCATTTGACTTTTCTGCACCATCAATTTCACTTTTGATGACTGGAAAATAATTGCACATAATATATTGGTAATGGCAGGTGTATTATACTATAGTTTAATTAGTTTGTCCCTTGTGATTATAAAAAAATAATATAGCTGTACTAGTGGATGGAAAGGAAAGCAAGATGGGAATAATATTTTTTACCTGTGCTGCGTAAGAGGACAAAAGAATAAGGGTTAACGTGGAGGGAGGGATATTATTGATACAGATGAATTGGGATCAGTATTCAAGTTCGATCGAGGACAAGAAAGTAGGTAAATCGGATTATTCATTTCCTCTCGAGAATGATTGATGGTTTTGTTTATTATCAACTGAGATTTGGTCGTTTGTTTGTCTACCAAGATTATACATAATTTGAATTATTTTGTCACTTTGTGCTGTGCATAATCCTTGGCCCAGCTAACCCTAGAGATCCAAGACTATATATACACACACACCACATTAATACATAAATAATTTGATTATATATGGTGTTTTTACCTTTTATTTTTCATGAAGATTATTGCATTGTCGTATTTCTTTTTTTAAAATAAAACAAATTGTTTTTTTTTTTTTGTTTTTTCATGTATAGTTCTTATATTCTTGCAAGTAAAATGAGTAATATAAAATTATTTTTCCAATAAGAGTTTAACCAATCATTTTTTCTAAAGAACCGAATCAAAAGCCTTTCAAAAATCAATTTTAAAGATAAAGCCTTTATTATGGTGCTTTTTTTTTTATCACACCTGAAAAGAAAGCAAGGCTTCCAAAATTAAAGAGAAATATAGAAAATAAAGTCACCATCTAGATCTTTAAAGAGACTAAAAATCATAAAATATATACTGATTCCAGAGATCTAAGTAAGGGGTTGATTATATTTAAGGGAAGATAAAAATCTCCATTACCATATTATTTATGAGAAAAAGTTACCTTAGCTGCGTGTTTCTCGTAAATTTATTTTACGCATGCCATTAACTTTCCAAATTATTTTCTTAGCATATTCATAAGATGTTTATTGTTAGTGGATGTTTTTGGAGTTAGCATCGGGCCCTGAATTAAGAGTCTTGCAAATCAATGATTTTTAATATATATATATATATATATATATATATCTTTTGACCTTTTATCATCATTATTTATTTTTTACAAAAACATTTGAAAAGAATAATACGCTTGTATCACGCCGGTCTCTAATTGGAGGAGACTCGTGGACTTATTATTGACATCGTTTTTTATTTAAAAATGTCACATTAGACCTATATTGACCCCTAAAACTAGGAGACAGGTCAACCTAAGAGTAAAAAAATCAAGTTTTCAAAGCACGACATTAACTTGACGACAATGCATCAATTCATTTTTGAACTTGTTTTGAGGTTAAAAATGTCTTGTTAGGCCTACGTTGATTTCTAAAAACTTGAAGACATGTCAACCTAGTTGTTAAAACAAAATATTAATGAATGAAATGAATCTAACTTGATGAAAACTCGTCAATGTTGATTTTCATTTGTTGTTTTAAAAATAAACTTTTACACACACATACATACATAAAAATATGAAAGCATAATTTTATAAAATACAAATAACATTAATAAAATAAATAAAATAAATAATAGAATGCACAGGTGAATAGTAACCTACTTTTAAAAATATACACGTATCCATACATAAAAAGGTAAGAATATAATTTTATGGAATGAAGCTAACTTGAATGTGAAGTCAGTAAAAATAAAATAAATTAAAAATAATTGAATGAATAATGTCCATTCATGAATAGTAACATGTTCATTATTCTTGCACTTGAATATTAAACACAAGCAAAAACCCTGTTATAAAAAATAAAAATGAGGGAAGAAAAAGCTAGTTCACCTTGAGGCTGGTTCTAGATAAAGGAAAAGATGTTGTGGTAGCAGAGATAATGGTGCGCTGGTGATGTTGTGGTTTTCTCTTTCTAGTTTGAGTTTCTCTCTCTTTGTTTTTTATCCTTTTTTTCTTTTTTCTTTTTCTCTTCTCATCTCTTCCCTTTTGCTACCTTTTGGCTCACAAACTTCTATTTCTAGCTCAAAACACTCTATATTTTTCCTCTCATTTTCTTCTTTTTTCACCTCTCTTACCTTCTAGCTCAATCTACCCTCACTTCTCTAAGCTCAAACTCTCATTCTTTTGTTTCACTTACTCTTTCGAACTTGACATTTTATCTCTCTAGCTTGGCTCTCCTTTTTGTTTTGTGCTTTGCCTTTCTATTTATAGGCAAAGATGACGCTCCTAGAACTTTTATTGATGGAATAATCGTGGTCAATGGTTTCCTCGGGTTAGTCTCAATCATCCACCAATTTTTTACTTTTTAGCCAATTTCAAATCTTTTATCAGTTTCATCCTTGATTGTATTTTTTATTCTTTTTTTAATTAATATATTATGAACATTTATTTTTTTATTGAAATATTTCTATCCTTTTCGGTTGAAATATTTATTTTGAGAGAGGTAAAAAATTGGATTATGATATTTTTTATGTAATAAACCACTTCATTTGCAATAAAAGCTCAATTCAGAATCTACCTACTAACAACAAAAGCATATTGGTTTTTCACTGAACTCTTCTCCTATCACACACCTTAGTATCAGTAAAAAATCTTAGTTATGATCTTATAAAGCCTATTAATAAGGCTTATAGCTTGGAAGTCGATAAAAAGAGCTGCATCATTGAACTTAGTGTAGAAATTTTAAATAAAAGAGAATGTTATTATTTAATAATAGGGATAATTACAAAAACCTCTTATACTTTGGTTTGTTTCTTATTTTTCGTTTAAGGTTTGAAAAATTACAGTTTTTCTTCTAAACTTTAATAACTTCATTACACTTTACATCTCACATTTCATCACCAAGACAAAAGTCAACCATCACATACAAGTTTACCACTATAATAATTTTAACGACTAAAATGCCTTTGGGGACTAAAAACAAGGAAAAATGATTATGTTATTGTTGACTATTTTTTTTAAAAAAAAAAACTAGTTGTTGCACAATGTTCTACTATTTATAAAAAAAGGCCACTAAAATAATGTATATAATAGATCTAACAACAATTCTTGATCAAATTAAAAACAACCAAAAACATAAAAGTTTACAACAAAGAGTCCTTCATCAGTTTTAACCAAAAGCAACAATTCTTCACTGTTTTTCACAATTTCAACCCAATAAAAACTCTACTGAAACTAGCATTGGTTACAATAATTCCAAAAATTTGCAGTAACAATTCTTCACCTTCTAGAAACAATTCTTCACTACAAATCCTCCAAACACACACTAATCAAAACTACCAACCCAACATATAAATCCAACACACACACTGGTCCAACACACATAATGCTAAAAACAACCACAAAATTACCAACACACACCGTAAAACATAACCCAATATTGGCAGCTTACACATTTGAAATAATATTATCATATTCATTAAATGCTAATAGACTACAAACTTGCAACAACATGGATAAACTAAAGTTCAAGAACAAAAAGTGCATAAAATATGAAAAAGACCAGCTATCAGGATATCAAAAATAAATTCAAGTAAAAAAAAGTTTTCTATAGATGCAAAGATAGGTCATGTTAGAGCACATTCATTGATCGATGAAAAGCTATTAATGATATTGAATTAACCACTAGAAGGGGAGGAGATGTTAATGATATCGATTGAATACTAGATGAAGTGAAGAAAATTAAAGATAAATTACATCGAGTTTAGATAAAGAATTACACTTCTGCAACAAATTTATATATCTAAGAAGTCTAATGAATGACTCCTTATGAGTTCTTTCCACAAACTTAATTGTCTTTGTTCTAGCCCTTCAAAGTTATACTGGATATGGTTTGATACCATACATTTCCATTAATATTGTATCCAATGCTTTTCTAGATATGTTTGGATCGACACTAATAATATTTAATATCTTATTTGCAATCTAAGTAGAATTGACAACTTTAATAATGGAAGGTTTAATACAAGTATGTTTATCCTTAAGAGTCTTAACCATAAAGTATTACTACCAGGAACAGGTGAAACATATATCCTCCACTCATAATCAACACCTGAATATGTCGATGCAACCTTCTTCTTCTGATTATGGTATCTCTTCAAATGATAGCCATGTTTAACTTCATATTCTTTCAACACTTTTCTAAAATGATTGACATTATGAAAGATCTAACATTTTTGGAACTTAATTGATCAATCAACTCCTACTTTAAATATATTGTATTTAAAGCTAGATGTGGGATATCAACATTTGGTTTCTTATTATTCTTCCTAATCCTCTCATTTTCATCCTTAGAACCCTTAAAACTATTATCTAATTTGCACTACATACAACATAATCATCACCATCATTGTTGTCTATCTTCTACTCATCTTTATTCATCTAATTTGCACTTAACACACTTTTACTAAAACACACATCACCATCTAAGCTAGTAATCCATTTTTTTTCTATTCATTAATGAATTAAAATCCTTCCTCATTGGAAGGAATATAATCACTTCTATCTTCTCATCATCATCATATTTATCACCACCCTTATCATACACACTACTAGTGCCAACAATATCCCTTTCAGTTTTTTTTCACTTTCTAAACTACCATCATCAAAATTCCTGCCATTAACAACATCAACAACATTATCGTCAAGAAGATCCAATTCATCCATATAAAAATCTAATATAACCTTATTGCTCACAACAACATCATCATTGAAGTATTTATTCCAGTTCTTTTACTGCCTTCAACCTTGCTAGTGAAACACCTTGGCATCCTCATTGTTATAGGAGTAACAACATCATTAACATCAATATAAATATGTATTTCTTGGTGTTTATAAATTTGATAGTTAAAAAGTTAAAATTGGATCCAAAAAGGACCCAAGCTTTTAGAGAGGAAATGTCGTAGATAAAATAGGCATTGGGCTTAAACACACATGCATGGGCGCATGCCGACTCAGGCTTTAGGCTGGGCCTAGGCCTTAGTCTAAGTTTAATTTTAAATAATATTTTGGGCCACAACAAATAATTTTTTCCAACTAAAATTTGAACTTGGAACTAGTTCATGAATTATTTCTTTTAGCTCATTATTTATCCAATCCAATTAAAAAATGTAAACAATCTTTTCTAGAAGCTTTTGTTACAAATCTGAATAATTTTTTTTGGATAAAAACATTTAGATTTTTAGCCATTTTATCCAGATTTAATTCTTAATGTATGGTGGCTAATCAAAGGTTAATAATGGTGTGAATTAATTTTGATTATTATCATAATTAATTGTTCAACTTTTTAGCTTTCAAAATTCACCTTAAAAGGAGGAGGGGGGGTGAAGGAAGAGTTCAACTTAAGTTTTTCTAGATTCTTACAAACGCTTCTTCACCTTATTTTTATCATTTTTATGCTTTGACTTTCCTCTCAAATATAAAGTTTAGGTTCTATTTATTGAGAGATAATTGAGTTCTTTTATTTTAGTTTAAAGACCTTGTTTAAAAGTGCATCTAAACTAATATGGTGTTGGGATCTCGGGAGGCATATTGCAAACATCATAGTTGCATATGCAAGGAACGATAAAGTCTTAAGGACAAATGATTCATCATTAACAACAACAAAAGTTTCATTACGTTAAAGTGCTTGAAAAAGTTAGTACCCTTCTTTATTTTAATTTAAGTATAATTATTTTTATTATTAGTATGCATGCTAGGACATTGATTTTATTTTAATTGCAAGTTTGAATATATACTTAGTATGCATGCTAGTATTTGTTTTTATTATATTTATGTTTAAAGCATATTTGTCATGAGTTTTATTTTTGCATGTTTATAGATCTAAAATTGTATACACTCAAGGTTTTCCTTGTTTATATATATGTTTTGAATGCTCATGTGTTATGATAAAATAATCATCATTGCTCAGTAGTATAATACAACTATTAAATCTTTGGAGAACAATTTCTTACAAGGATAACAACAATGTGAGGACTAATAGAAGCAAATCCTATTGTTAAAACATATAAAATAATAATAATAATAATAATAATAATAATAATAATAATAATAATAATAATAATAATAATAATAAATCCTATTGTTAAATTATATTTGTTCATATTAGAGATTAATAAAAAAATTATTCTTTGGATTTTACATAACAATTTAAGTTTTTTAATTGAAATAGTTCTCTAACATAATATTAGAACTTTAATGATCAAGTCATTAGGAATTCAGATTTCAACCCCCCCATTCTCTTTAATTAGATTTTATAAAATTAGACTAAGATAATAGTGAGTTTATACAAGTTTCAAATTTAATGAGTTTATTTAAGAAGGTGTGTTAAAAAGTAATAGACATCTATTTATGAAACTTCACTAAATAGTTTAAACTTTTACGATTATATAATTGTCTATAATAAATCTTGGGTAATTGCATTTTGTGATATGACCTCAATATAATTTCTTATGTATGGATAATGTTATAAGCTTGCTAATATAATAGAAGGATAGAGAAGAGCTTAGAATTAAAAATGTATACTAGAAATAAATAAGAGAAAATTTGTTCCTTTGCTAAAGAGTTAGAGTTTTCTCAATCTAGGATATTGAACATCATCTATTACCCATAAAAAAAAAATATTAGGATGGTAGTTATAAGTATAGAATTTTAGTAATTTGTCTATGACCATGTTTAAGAAGCTTGCCTATGCTTGTACGTAGATGATAGAACTTCAACATTCTCTTACAAATATGTGATGGATCATGTAATGTAATGTTTTAATATAGTTCTAAGTTTTGTTATGTGATAAGGCTAGAAAATATCATCAGTATAAAGATTAATGGTGTTTTTCATGGGCTGATAAAATTGAACTCGGAGGACTTGGTGGGCCCAACAACACCTGCAAGAAAAACACTCTTAAGCTTAAGTCAATATAGTGTTTGTGCATGTGATAGGAAGAATGAGTATTCTATTGGCTTAAATGTTTCTCAAACCTTGTTTAAGCCTTGTATTAGACTTGTGTTGAGTCTTGTGTTGTCTAGAGACATGAAGTCTAGAGGGATGAGCCTTAGAGAGATGAGCTTTAACCTTTCTCATACTCCTAAAAAGATCTATTTATATAGATTTTCTTAAGATAAATATCTTAAGAACATCTTATATAAATATATAAGTTATAAGATATTTAATATAAATATCTTATAAATATTTAAGATATTTATAGAGATATTTATGGTGATGTGTACATTGTATAAAACATCCATGTAGTTTTTTCATGTATCATCAGATCCCTCTAAGTCTTGCAAACATATATGTTTGCAAGACTTGACCTAGCAAGAGTAGGGGAAGAAATACTTATAATGGGTAATGTTACCATTTATGTATCATTAGAGCCGCCAAGTCCCGGTGACACCTTTTGGCGTGTACAAGTCATCATAAAAATTATTTATGAGAGTAGCCTTGTGGCATAGCCGTGGAGCGTAGCCATGGGCATAACTGTAGGCGTAGACATAGCCATGGGCATCACCGTGGGTGTGCCATGTATAGTCGCTAGCATAGTCACGTGGACGTAGCCGTTGGCATAACTGCTGGCGTAGGGCGTATCATAGGTAAAATTGATGGCTTAGTTGTTGATATGTTGATGGCGTAGCCGTAGACATAGTCGTTGCATTGGGGTTTTGTCATCCATGAAAAGAGCTTTTGAGAAATAAGAATGAACTAACTTTTTGTTCAGTCCCTACAAACAATGCCAAATGATAAGTCTGGAAAATATCCCCAGCAGAAAGATTAGAGACACTTATCATAGGCTGATAAAACTAGAACCGGAGGGCTTCGTGGGCCTGACGACACTTAAAAAAAACATTCTAAAGCTTAAGTTAGTATATTATTTATACAAGTGATGAAGAGAATGAGTATTCTCTTGGCTTAAATGTTTCTTAAACCTTGTTTAATTCTTGTATTAGACTTGTGTAGTGTTAAACTTGTGTTGAGTCTTGTGTTTTCTAAAGACATGAAGTCTAGAGAGATGAGCCTTAGAGAGATGAGCTCTGACTTTTCTCATGCTTTTAGGAAGACCTGTTTATATAGACTTTCTTAAGATAAATATCTTAAGAAATATCTAAGATATTGAATATAAATATTTTACATAAATATCTCCTAAATAACTAAGTTATGAGATATTTAATATAAATATCTTATAAACATCTAGAATTTTTATAGAAATATTTATAGAGATGTATATATTGTATAAAACATCCGTGTAGTTTTTTAACGTATCATCATTGTATAATTTTAAAAATTGTATTTAATGGAAGATTATAATCATAATTGTCTCTTACATTATAAGAATTACACACACACACACACATATAGTGACTTGATTGCAAAAAGGTTCTATTATAAGGACTAAAATGTATTTTAATAAATACAAGGACCAAAAAATCTATAGACTAATTTATGAATAGAAAGAAAATAGAAGGACTAAAAAATCATTTATGTAAAGAACTCATAGGGATTGAAATGAGATTTTATAAAGCTTCCCTTACATTACTGAAAAGTTTTTTGCAACCAAACTTAGAAAAGTAATAGGTCAATAATTAGCACCTTAATTAATTACACACATTATAATACAACAAAAGAAGGTATATATCTACAAATCATTACTCTAATATTGCTACATGTGTTGCATTTGTTACTTGGAAAAGATGATATTAGCTACATGTGTTGCTTTTGTTACTCGGAAAAGATGATATACTAGCTACGTATAGCATTCCCTTTTTGTCTTGGGAGCCTCTAAATTTAAATGTAAGTGTTAGGGTTTCAAGGGTACATTCTATATAATAAACCATCTTGGGATCGTAAAGAGGAATTAGTGGATTGAGTAAAGAAATAATAAAGCATGTGACGAGGAATCCGATGATCAAGCATGAACAAGTAGAAACAGAAAAAACACACCCTTTGATGAGTAATATATTCGACTTCAAGGAAACGACATGCCGATTTTCATATAGAATTAATGTCGAGTTCACGAAAACTGATTGCTGATTTAGATAGTAAGTATTGTAACTAATAAGATATTGAGAAATATGGGCTTCGAGTCATGCTAATTCAACATTGTGTCGGTAAGAATTCTAAGATCTTCTCGACAAAAGACGAAGCAAATGACTCGAAGTTCGTCATATCCCTAAATAATAAGGTTTGAGACATGAATTTTGAGGCAAGGGCTCATTGCTATCGTAAATGAAGTGACGTACAACTGCCTGATACACAAGAATTATCAAAATTTCCCATGTAATGTTCTTATTGGCATCTCGAATTTGCTTTTTAAGACTTGCTTCCAAAATTATGATCATCTCACGGAAATAATGGCTTTTTTATGCATCGTTATTGCTCTACAATGAGATAAATCCACGTACAAATGAAAATCTTGGGTGCATATATGAGTCCTCTGGATAGCAACACAACGTAACAGTTTGCGGACAGGTTCAATGCTTCAACCAGAAGTGTCGTCTGCTTAAGAAATATATGAAAAAGAAAATAGAAGTGAAAACCTAGCTAGCGGGTCCATGCTATTGATGAACTCTGTCTTACGGGATGGCTATTCCTGCCAGTTTGCGTATAAAATAAAAATAAAAAATGAATAGACCTAGCTCAAGAGATCGAATATAAGTAAAAGAAGATGAGGACAAGTGAGAACTGTTTACTCTCAATTTTGTTTTCTTTCGGTCGAGAAAAAGAAGAGAGCTAAAGAACATAAAATATAATATAAGAAAAGTGGAGGAAGAAAAAAAAAACAAAGAGGGGCGAAGGAAAAAGACACTCCTCCCCCGACAAATGTTTGGCAATTCGGAACAGACACGTTATATTCCCCTCAGTCCCGAAACAACGTCTATGTTCCTCAGCTGCTAGTCATGGCTGCCTCGAGATTTAAGGGTTTTGTTGTTTGTTTGTCACATTGAAAATTGTTTCAAGGGAGGAGTGTAGGTCGGTCATGGAATAAAAATATAAATTATACCGAGGAGAATAATTTCTTTTACATATTAGTATCTTAATAATGCATGTGGAGCTGGGAATAATGGAATGTTCTTGGAATTATCAAGCTAGCTAGAGACGCTGTAGCCTTATTTTTCTCATGAAAGCACTCCTACACGAAAGACTTTGCTCACCTTTTATAATATTCTAGTTCCATTGTTTTTGCTTCACTCATAAGCTTCACTCTGCATGCGCTTCAGAATTTTAAAACTCATTTGTCATGCTAAACTTGCTTCCAGTAGAAGAATCAGTATTCAAAATAAATATAAAGTGGAGAAAACTTCATGTATTTAACTGTAATTAATTTGAGATTCAAACATAACTCGATAAAGTTCTAAATATTAGAAGCAGTATATATTGCTAACGAGAGTTTAATAGTTAATTAATAAATCTGACCTTTACTTCTGTTACCCTCGTCATCGTCTCTGTGCGTATAATATTTATGCACGGTCACTTGCAACAAAACGTCACTACAAAAAATTAAAAAAGAATCTTTCGATTAGCATTGATATAAACATATCAAATCTATAAAAAATATTAAAAAATTAATTCATTTAACTTTTTTTTTAGAGTGTATTTTTGAAACATAGCTAAAAATAAAAATTATTACGTTCTTAAACAATCACATTTGCATTATACGTTACAGTGAAAAACTCTTAGCATCTTAATAAAATTGGTCTAACTGGCAAGTCAACATGGTGATTCGTTGACCCAGTTTCTAACCTAATTGAATTTTAAATCAAACTATATAAGAGTTGATTTGGTATGACCTAATCGACTTGAAAGATATACTCATGATGACTCAATCCGAACCTCGTTAGACTTTTGTTTTAAAAAAAAAAATTTAAAAAGATTTTTTTATAATTTTTTTTTGAGAAGACGATATTTTAGATTGACATGATTCAACCTGAGTTAACTTACTTAACCCATAATCCAGGTCATTGGCCCAACCAATTTTAATAACTTTGTATTTTGGAATCTATTTTTTTATTTAATTATAAAACAATAAAAATAAATATTCATAGAAAAGACAACGAATAAAATTATAGAGAAAAATATATTTCTTAATATAAAAATTGCTTTTTTAATTCATAAATTTTTTATATATATTTTCAACAAAATAGTTTTTATTTTTATTTTTTATTGCCAACATAGTTCATTGAATAAAAAAAAACCACAACAACCAAACCAATATTCAGAAAAACTATAATTATTTGAACTAGAAAGGAAAAAAATGTATTTTTATCAAAAATATTTTTTTATTTAGATGAAAATACATTTTTTTTCTTTTTATGAGAAGCATTATTTTTAAGCAAAACTTATTATGATTTTGAAAACAAGTCTAGATTAAAAAATTTAAAAATCATGAATCGATAATTATTATGCAACTATCTCTACCAAAGAATTAGCAAATACACACTTATTATGATTGTGAAAACAAGTCTAAATTAAAAAATTAAAAAATCATGAATCGATAATTATTATGCAACTATCACTACTAGAAAATTGACAAATACAAACAAAAACATAAAAGAAAATATTCTGTCAGTAAACACCAACAGAAAAATTCTCTCGGTATATACCGAGGGAATGACGATGGGTATTATATTGTAATTCAAAAAAACAAATCGTACGGTGACATGATAGTTTTACTGATAGAATGACCAATGAAGTTACTGAAGGAATAATTATGTCGGTAATGTCGTCGATGATATTTAATTCATGATTGGCGATCGACCCTCCTCTCCCCTCCCTCATTTCTTCTTCTTCCCTGTGTATTTTTTCCTGCAACAAATAGCCACCCCTGCCCCAATCTCAACACAATTCAATCTCCTACAACAAATCCGACCACCACAACACTCAATTTGTAAGCGTCCGTATTCTAATTGAAATTTTATTGAGGATTCTCCACTTTAAGTAATCAAATCTATCTTTTTTTTTTATTTGAACTCAATTTTAAAATGCTGATTTTCTTTGCATATTTTTTTTATAGTATGTGTATTTTGTTTGGGTGTTTTCTTGTTTTATAGTTTTTTCTCATACAAATTTGATGTATGGATTTATAATTTGTAAATGTTAGAGTTTATTTTAGATTTTGTAAAATTATATATTTTTTGTAAATTGATGAAACTTGTGTCGAATCTTTTACTCAGGTGTTTTGTGATGAAATAAATAATGGCTTATATAACGGGCCGGTTTTATATTTTATCAATTTTATTGCCGAGTTGAAATTTTCAGTAAATATGTAGAAATTTGAATGTATGTAGATAATTGATAATTAATTAAAAGTACTATTAAAATAGATTGAATAAGTTTAAGCTAAATCAATATTTTGCAAATTATTTTGTTAATGTAGTTAATTAATACATGTTGTCATCATTATTTTATATAGGTTTGATATAAGTAATGGATGATCTTGCATGGTTGTATACAAATTCACCACAAGGGTTGAGGAGGTTCAGAATTTTATTAATTACATACTATCTAATCCGAAAAATATTAGTGAAAGAGGTATTAGATGTTCATGCAAGAGGTGTAAAAATAAAAAGTTTCTCGATCCAAATGTTGTAACGATGCATTTTCTACAAAAAGAGTTCATGAAAAAAATACTTGTATTGATTTGCACACGAAGAACCATATGTTCCTTATGATACCATGGTAGAAAGGATAGTTGAGTTAACTTCTAATTCTACCAACGTGCATGAAGTTGTTGATGACAATAGTAATTCTTATAGGAATAAAGTTATCGATGCGATGAGAATGAATCAGGGTCATACTAGTCGATGTCCAATTATAGATAAAGAACCTAATGCAGACGGGACCAAATTTTTTTATCCTTTGTAAGATTCTGACGAACCACTATAGGATGGTTTCATAAATTATAGTAAATTATCGGTCGTTGCACAGGTGTTCAACATCAAATCAGATCATAGGTTGAGTGAAGCCAATTATAAAAAAAAATTGGTAAATTGGTAAAAAATATTTTACCTGTAAGGAACAAGCTGAAAGTGAACTTCTATGCTGCTAAGTCGATAAAGATGATAGCGATGAAATCAACATACAAGATTGCAATGGAGATGAGAATAAGTCAATTGACGAAGAAAAAGAGAATTCTGATTAATTTGCATAACAAGAATGTGTAATGCCATAAACTATAATGTAATATTTATAGACAAAATTCACTTCAATGTAATGACAATGATGTTAATTTATTATTGAATGATAAGAAAATATTTATTTTAATATTGTGATGTAAACTGGTATTATTGTGTTGTGTGTACAACTATAAATTTAAGTATTTGCAGGATGGATAGATAGACATAGGGAATATAAATATAATTTGGCATCAAACACTGTTTTACACCGATAAAAATACCGACAAACTGTACATTACATACGGGTATACCGACAGAATGTATCTGTTAGTATATTTCATAAACCATGGGAACTGTTCCCCTTCACCCTGGCATTATTCATGGTGTTCATTACATACGGGTATATCGATGGAATATGTCCATCAATATATTCTAGAGACGATGAGAATTGTGTCCCTTCACCTTGGCACCATTCTCGATGTTCATTACCTACAGGTATACCGATAGAATGTGTTTGTTGGTATATTTCAGAGATCATGGGAACTATTCCCCTTCACCCTGGCACTGTTCACGATGTTTATTACATACAGGTATACCGATAAAATGTGTTCGTCAGTATATTCTAAATATTAAAAATATTAATATTTAATCGCCTATCGGTAATCTCATCTGTAAAAACTAAATAAAAGACTTGAATCATAACAGATCACGACTTTATTTTCTTCACTCACACACCCGTTTCTCTTTTTTTCTCTTTCTCTTAATTTCTCTTTCTCTTCTCTCTCTCATTCTCACCTTGAGATCAAGCATTCTCTTCTTTTCTCATCCTAAGGTATGCTGTATTTCTTTATTTATTTTTTTGGATTTATTTAACAATGTATTTTCATTTTTTTAATTAAGAGCAAAAATAAATCGTGCCATCAAGGTAAGAATTTTTCATTCATTTTTCTTCTTTTTTGAGTTTTTCTTTTGCATTATTTTTGTTTTTTTGTCATTATTTTTGTTCAATTTTATGTTTTTAATAATTTTAGGAATTAATACATGAAATGAATTTTAGTTGTTATTGAAATAAGTTTGGCATTATTTTGTTGAATTTTACTTATTTTTTTCTATTGCACTTCATGAGGAAAGAATCGCTGCTAGTGTTTCTAGTAGCAATGCTAACAACCATAAATCATTAGGAGCCGACCAAGAACAGACACTTGAGGCACAAGTATCGACTCACGATGCAAACTTGTAGGTGGGGGCTTTTTTATGTTTAAGAGTAAATGTTTTTAAAAAATAAAATAAAAAACAAAGTAGACAATGCGTTGTTTAATGATCTAATTTTCAACCACATGAGAGGTGGCTAGAAAGTTAGGGCATATGTTATTTTTATATCTAAAAACAAATTTTCAATTTATTTTCATCTAAAACTACTTCATACATACCATAAGAATCCTAATAAACCAATTGCTAACCTCAAAACGCCCCTAAACTATATAATCCAAAATTAAACCAAATAAAAAAAATTCTTCCTTAACCATAATCTTCACCCTTATTTATTGGAATAGTGTATAAATAATTTTTTTCTTCTAATAAAAAAAAATATTGAACTGGATATTATGTTCAGTGAGGTTTTTCATAATGCTCATTAGTCATTATTAAATTGAATGGGGATAAATTGGTGTTTTCATATTTCTAGAGCACACTAGAATGACTCAATTACTCTTCAAAGCAAAAGAGATTTAAAACTGGCATCTAGGGTTTCTTTTTGTATTTCATGCTAATTTGTTTTGTTATTATTAGGTTGACTTAGGGACAATTTGGTATTTAAAAAATATAAAGTTTAATTAAAAAAGTGGCTCGTGCTTGCAATGCACGCACTAGCTAGTGGGAGACGTTCACACCCTTTATGCAACGCGTTCTAGTGAGCAAAAACTACTTTATGCTATGTCATTGGAAGTGTTATGTCATTATTTTCGTATTAGGGCAGCCTGTGGTGGTGCTAGTGCAATGTCTCCAACACTTTTTTTTTCTCTCTTTTTCTCTCTTCCCTTCAAAATTAATGCTAGACATGCAAAATTTTGGAGTTGCCCCTTTATTTATTAATATTTTAACTTTGGTTTTTATTCTTTTAATTTTTAATTTTTATTCTTGACCCTTTTATAAAATTATAATTTGTTTTTAATTTTATCCTTCAATTTCAATTTGTGATATGTTATTTTTTCCACTTCGATCCTCATTCTCTTAAGTTTTTTGGATCATTTTGTTAAATTGATTTCTCTTTTTAATTTGACATTTGAATAAAAAATCATAGTTATCATCTAATTTATGTTTTATTTCAATTTTGATCCTCATTTTTTAAATTGTCATTTTATTAAATTGATTTTTCTTTTCAATTTTAACCTTCAATAAAAAAATTTAAGTTGTCCTCTAATTTATTTTATCCTTATTTTTTCAATTATCCTTGTAGTAAATTGATTTTTCCTTTTAATTTTATCCTTCAATAAAAAAAAATTAGTTGTGCTCTAATTTATTTTTTATTTCCATGTTGATGCCCATTCTTTTAATTGCTATTTTGTTTTTGTTTTGGATCCTTTTCTATAGTTTAATTTATTTCCCAACTTCATCATTTAACATATGATTGGTTCAATTTCACCCTTCAATAAAAAAAAATGTTCTCTATTTTGTTTTATATTTCAATGTTAATCCTTATTGTTTTAATTGTTTTTTTTTTTTTGTGTTGAATCCTTTTGTATAATTTTTTTTATTACATCCTTCAACATTTGATTGGGTGAAGATTAAGCTTCATAATTTTTTTAAGTGGGGTGCTTCTAGCTAGTTTAATAACCCAAGTTACGAGTTTGGAAAGTTAAAGCGGGTTGACATCTATTTTTTTTTTTACTTATTTTCCTTTCCGATTTCATCATTCAGTATTTTTTTTAAAGGGGCTTTGTGGTTTTATTTTATTTTATATCAGATTATCTCGATCTCATGACTTGGACCGTTAGTTTAAAAAGTTAACCCGAATTAGCTTGATATTTTTTATGGGGTGTTTCTTTTTCTTAAAAAAGAATTTTAATCTTTTTTTAAACATCATTTTTTACAAAAAAGAAATAATAATAATCTAACCCCATAGTGTAGCGCGGGTCAACATCTAATGCCATATCTATTTGTGAGCATATTTCTTACTTAAATATATTGTATACATGCATTATTTTATACTTAAAAAACATAATATTCTTTAAGGATTTCACTGTTGATATACTAAAAAAAATTTCTTTATAGAGCTTCATTGTTTATATGGATAATAAAGGTACACACACATGAGTATGTAAACTTTTCTCTCTCTCTGAAACTATAATTTGCTCGTACATACATGGTATCGATCCCTAGTCAATCCGGCCTTCATATAATTATTAATTGAGTCAACTGAACTTCATACCATAAAATGACAATCGAATAATAATGTCATTTAAGTTAATTAATAAGATTTTGAAGGTTCAAGGCCAGTCCATTAATTAATGAATATATAATTGGAGACTTTCTATTTCATCTTTGACCTAAGTCTAAGAAAGATTTTATTCCGTTAATTTACAAATAACTAACACCAAAATTGGCTTCATTAATTTTAACTTCTTCGTATTTAAATAAACTTATTGCGTATATAATCACACATATTATGATTGCAAAATTATTTTGATCACGTTTCTAAATATAAAGATAAATTGATAGGAAATGACATATATATATATATATATATATATATATATATATATATATATATATATATATCAAGCTGTTGACGACTTCATAATTATTGATCAAAGCATGACATAATTTTCTTTCGTGGGCATGGACTGTCATGAATAGCATCACAACTTAACGAAAACAGTTAAAATCAAACAATATTTCTCTTATAATTTTATTTTATTCAATGAGAAATCCAAAAACAAGAATCTCAACAAAAGTGCAAGTAAGATTAAGAAGATATATAGTTAGTTCCTCATATCTTGCTAACATAAATACTTGAAAAAATGATTATTTGTGATAGGAGTGCTCCGAGAGGCATTAAAGCAAGGATGAATAATTAATAACATATAGTATGATTCTGGGGAAATGGCAATCATTCCTTTTGGAGAACTTAGGATAGGGATCTCCAAACCCAAGATTTTGACCTCTCGAAAAGTGTGATATGTCGACCGTCTCATCTCTCACGGGTCCATTAATCTCACATTTACCACATTCTTAGAAGATTATCCATGTATACAATATACATGTATGTCACCACACCACACAATGCTAGCAGTTCTTATTTTTCCCATCATCCTGACGTACGTAGCTGTCATCCATTCTTCTTTCTTTCTTTCTTTTTTTTTTTTTTTTTTTAACCGTTAGTTAGTGTCCGGACTAACTTATACGTACCTCGATTAATCTTCTGAGATCTTGAAGTTAACAACTAGATAAGACTCCAGTGACCCTGAAATTTGTGATACTCGAACTGATAATTTCTAGAAAATAAACTAGGTATCTAGCTAGCTGTCCTCCACCCATTATCCATTCTTCTTTCTTTCATCAGTGGGTGGTCAGTCCCTCTGTATAGTGTAGTTTAAAGCCTGATTTTCCTATTCTTTCAGCTATACAATGCAGCTATATATGATATCGCGCTCTTTATACATAATTGAGCCAGTGTATATTTTGCCCATTTCATAGAATTTTCTACATGCATGGTAGTAAATAGTGCCTAGTCCATGAAGAGTGAAATAGTATTTAGCCACGTAGATAAAGAGGCGGCCATAATATATAAATATATATATATATATATATAACCTGCTTAGAGACAATTTACTGTTTGCTCCACAACTCGATAAATTCAATCACAAAACCATATTATGACAGACGAAGAAAAAAACAGAGGAGCATAATAAGAAGAGAAATTACTTTCGGTGCATTTAAATCCTATTAAAGTAACTATGTGTGACAATGGGACGTGGAAATGAAATATTAAATGTTGGTTGTGTATATATACTATAGTTTGACTGTAAACTAGATTTTAATTTTATGGCCAATAATCACTCTATTAATTAGGAAGTCATTCTCAAGGAAAAAAAGAAATTTAATTCATGATTTTATATTGTTTAGTTGCAAGAGATTTTGGGTTTAATTAAATCTTATTTTGATGTTTGGAATATATTTTGGTGATAAGAAAGAAACATCTCATTATAAAGTACCATCTCTACAAATAATATTCGGTACATTCATAAAGTATGAGCTAAAAATTAAATCACAATAAAACATGATGGAAAAATGTGTACACCTGCTGTCATTGTAGTGAAATCATTTTCTTTTTTTTTTAGTATTATAAATTAACTAGAGTTCATAATACCTTTTGTGTCCCACTTTGAGCTAAAGCAAAAGCAGAGATAAAGTAGAAAAGAAAAACATACAAAAGAAAGGGAAAAAAAAAGAGAGAAGAAAAAAGTAAAGTAATAAAGAAAGGAGGGAGAGAAACAAAGACAGGTTCTCAAACCTCCATGATTTAAATTCTCTCAACAGGAGGACTTTCTTCTATTTAATCCAGAACAGGAAGACCCCTCAAACTTTCTACAAAGACCCTGCTTAGGAGCTTCAAGAAAAGGGAGGAGAAATAAAAAAGAGAAAGATTTATTGCTAGTACAACTAGAGTGAAAGAGATCATCATATACCAAGGGGGAAAAATATATATTCTGTAGGAAGGCAATGAATAGAGGGGTTTTGCAGAGTTCACCGGTGCAGCAAATGATGGCTGGCAACCCCAACTGGTGGAGCATCAACAATATGAGGCCACCAATAACTCATCATCAACAACCCTCTCCTTTTCTGCCTCCTCCTAGTCTCTTCCCTCAATTCCTACCTTCCATTTCTTCTTCTTCATCATCTTCTCTTCCTCTTCCTTCTTGGAATTATGATAACCCAGATCAGCTTCCAGAGTCATGGAGCCAACTACTTCTGTAAAGTTCTCCCTGTCTATCTCTCATTCCCACACACACACCTCATAAGTACTCTTGATGCAACTTTATGGATGTGCTTTATTAATCATACTTGTTCTTGTGGTCTTCTTCTAGACATGTTTGTCATGCTTGTTCTAGTGGTCTTCTTCTAGAAATGTTTGATGGCACTCTTTAATTTCGTCTCTTTCTTTCTAGATCCTGGACAGTTTCTATATATCATGAGTTATACCAAATGAAGAGTGGATATTAAGATTTACTTGGGTTTTGTGTGATATGATCTTTTAGGGGTGGATTGGTGTGTGATGAAGACAAGAGCAATATAAGCAATTTTCAAGCAAAGAAGATGGAGAATTGGGAGGAGCAAGTGTTACATCAAGCATCAAGTGCTTCGGTTATGGATGTCAAGCAAGAAAACTCTGCAAGCAACTACGTGTACGGTGCAAATGAAGATTTCCAGGCAGCTGCAAAACCTACAGCTTGTTCTCAAGTGATACCTGCTTCATCCCCCAAGTCCTGTGTTACCAGTTTCAGCAGTAACATGTTGGATTTCTCTACCAGCAAAGGAGATGGAAGGCATCCACCACCAGATCGATCTTCTGATGTGAGTGAGAGTGAAAAAGGGTTATTTTCCACTGACTTTTCATTAAGAAATCCTATTTATTTTAGGGCTTCAACAGGAAATTGTTCACGTATCCCTTCATGATGGCCAAAATCAATATCCGTTAATTAATTTGAATAGGTTATCCAACGAAGAGAATTCAGAAAACCTTTTATTTTTTTATTTTTTATAAATTCTTCATTCTACATCTAGATTAATGGTTTTGTTAGGTCTCAAACTGTTAATTATATGTATTATAACAGGCTTGAAGCAATCAGTTTTGTTATTAAATACTTCTTCTGCTATCTTCCCTTTTGGTAGTGTAACAGCACCGCTAATGGTGGGGCAGTAAAGAAAGCTAGGGTTCAATCTTCTTCCGCCCAACCTACCTTTAAGGTAATGTACACATCTGAAGAGAATCCTCCATCACATAATACACACAGAGCACGCACATGCACAAACATCCGCTGGGGTGGTGGCTGTATTTGTCTTTCTTGATTGTCCATTTCTTGAACCACGGTGATTCTTTTAATTAATTTGCATCTTTAATTCTTCATTAAGAGATTAAAGAAGAAGAAGAAAACAATTTTAAGTACATGCATGTTTGAATTCACCAGGTGAGGAAGGAGAAATTAGGTGATAGGATTACCGCTCTTCACCAGCTTGTTTCTCCATTTGGGAAGGTGAGCTTGAATTTCTCTTATTTATTAAAAAATAAATATTGCTAGATCTCGCAGATAAAAAAAAAGGAATAAAACAAACACAACTCTTTTTATGGATATACATAAAAGGAGATTTTTCCCACTAATAAAAGCTTCCCCTTTTCCTTCATCTTCTGTTTTTCTAATTTACATTTTTTATTTATTTATTTTAAGGCTAGAGTTTTCACGTAAACCTAGCTATAAAGAAGACAAGAAATATGACTTTGGATGTTTGTGGTGTGGTATTCTCTCTTTTGCAGACTGACACGGCCTCTGTCTTGTTAGAAGCTATTGGGTACATCAGATTCCTTCAGAGCCAAATTGAGGTGATGTTCCTTTCTTCCTTTTATTTTCACGAACAACCATGAACCAGTGATGGCACCCTGCAAAAGATTTAAGTATTACACAATATTCCTTTAACATTCTTTTAGATATTGAAGTCCTAAATATATATATTTATATATATTCCCTCCTACCCCCTCGAATATATTGCAGGCTCTCAGCTTACCGTACTTGGGCAGTGGATCCACAAATATGAGGCAGCAACAATCTGTAAGAAACTGAGTTTATAAAATTCCATAACTTCTCCACTCCCAAAGCATGAAAAACAAAAAAAAAAACTCATGCATATATATCTGTGGTTATGTCCTTGCATGTGCTTGACATATTCGTTTTCTTAATTATATGATACTTACTGGTTGATGATTGTACATTTTCTTTGTAGGTTCAAGGAGAAAGCAACTGTATATTTCCCGAGGACCCCGGTCAGGTATGCTTTATTGGATCCATTACCTCCTTAAAAGGGTTTGGGAAGCTTGAATTTGAAACCAGAAAGGAAAAGATACTGCCTTACTAGCTAGTACTGTGCAGTGAATTTTTTTTCCCCCTAAAGAATGCTCTAAATGAACATTGCTCTCAGCTTTATGGACGGTTAAAGGCAATCTGAGTTTGCATTTCAAAATTGTAAGATTATATATGCAACCAAGAAAGCTAATAATGCTTTTGCCGTGTTGTTTCTTTGACTAGCTGTTGAATGATAGCTGCATAAAGAGGAAAGGAGCTTCTCAGCAGGTACTTTTTTATTTATTAAAAACCAGCTCTTTCTCACTTTTCCTTTCTAATTTAATAAAGTTTCCCTTCTAATTATCTCGCTACTCTATACTAGTAATTAATCCAACCATATATAAGTTAACAAATAAAATATCATTGACATGTTTTCCTTTCTTTGGACCGTTGTGTTAATAATCAGGACTCTCACGGGGAGCCAAAGGACCTGAGGAGTAGAGGATTGTGTCTTGTTCCAGTGTCATGCACACTGCAAGTTGGCAGCGATAATGGAGCAGACTACTGGGCTCCCGCTCTTGGAGGGGGGTTCCGATAGGCGGAACAATCTTCTGGTGGGAGGTTTAAGCACACGAGGAGCTTCATAAAATGATATAACATCATTAGCAGTCACTCTGCTCAAATCTAAGGCTGATTGCTCATGATGCTATATGCGGTCTTCGCTATCTGTGTGTGCTCTCTAGTTTGGACCTGAATGTCTTTAATTTGAACACTCTGATTTAAGATCAAGACTTATAATCTATCTATGTTCTTCCTCATTTAGCTGCTACTAAGATCGATGATGCTTTCATGTAAATGCACTACTTCTAGTATGGTTAATCATTTTAATGCTTGTTGCGCACGGATTAAGCAGCATTTCTTGGATCATTATTAATTGTCAGCATTCCGAATATCAATTCTTTTGTAAATTCTTCAATATTTCTAAAACCCTACTGTAAAAATATCTTCTATATCAAAAAAAAAAAAAAAAAAACACCCATCAAATTATTTTTATATCTATAAAATCCTAAAATAAAATCTTCAAACTAAAAAACTCCTATAAAATCTAACTCAAAAGGCATTTTACACGATCACCGACATTATTATTCCATCAATAATTTACAGATAGAAATACAAACGGAACAAATCCGTCGGTATATTTTCAGTAAGAATTTTTTTTTTGCGCGCATTTTTCATTTGTAAAATCATCAAGTTTTTTTTTTTTTTTGATAAAATTAGTAACAAAATATAAAATTATCGACGGACATATTTCAGTAAAATTTTAACCGACAACATTGTAAATCTTAAACCAACAAAAAATACCTATAAGTACGTAAAACTGTTAAATATTATATTGTAAAGAAAGAAAGAAAACTATAAAAAAGATTGCTATAAGGTTTAGAATCAGAAGTTAAACAAAACCCAGCAGCTAAACTCTATTGTTTTGCTTATCTGTGTATTACTTCTGAACTAATAGCCAAAGCACTTCCTCTAGAGGAGAAACGAAGCAACTCTGTGCAAGATCCGGAAATGGGTATCCTCCCAATTTGGTGTAACCTGATTATTGCATTTTGCCAAAAGTAAAGGATTTCCAAGCCTGAAATAAGCAATCAAAATCCTTTGGAATGACCCAAGAGCTACTCTACCAACGCATACATGATCAAAGCAGCTATACTTTTCGGCAGCGTAGGAGCAATTGATTACTATTTTCTGAAAAATCATTGCAAAATGGACAAGAGCAGCCTACTTGTTCAATAATTCTATAATTTTAAAGAAAATATCAAGTTGGAAGTTTACAATGGGCTGCTAACGAAGCAAAAAGCTTCAACCTTTGGTAGAGCTAGAGATTTCTAAACGTATGGAACTATTGGATTACTACTTTATAAAAGTTTTGACGCATACACAAATAATATAAGAAAAATAGTAAACATGAGTAACATAATATTCTGATAATTATGTTGAATAAGGTAATACACGGGAAAAAAAAACTCTCCTTTAAATTTTTATTATTAAATTATTTTTTCTTAGTAGTCTGCCAAAATATAAATTAAATAACTCTACTTATATTAATCCTAGGTCTATCTCTAAGAGGGAAAAAAATCATAACAAATAATTATACGGATTCCTATACTAAATAGGAGAAATATGATTACCAAGCATAAGATTTGATTGTCTAAACCAAATAAAAAAATAATAAAAACACCATCAAAAAATTATTTTTCTAAACTAAATAGAAAAACAATAACTAATTTTTCCTAAAAATATGTTTGGCAAATACGCCCTAACACATTTTTTCATAGCCTTATTATCTTTTTTTTTTTTTTTTGCCTAACATGCCTTAGTTTGATTTTTATTAATTTTCATATTTTTGGAGAACTATTTTGCAATTAATTTTGGATCTTTTATATCATTTTTATCCTTTTATATTTAATATTTGAAATTATAAACTTATATGTAAGATATTTTTTTGATATTAAATAAACTAGTTTTAAAAAATAGAAAAACAACCAAAACAAATCCTTCTTAAAAAATATATATTTATGTTTTTAATTGCATATGGTCAAATTCTAAGATAATTTTCACACATAATTTTTTTGTAAAATATAAAATATTTTCTTCATTTATTTAAGAAAAATCATTTAATGGATTTTACAACTAGTTTGTAAATATCCATTAGGATTTGTCTTAGATTTAAAAAAAAAACAATTTGTTTATTTTTAATATCAGGATTTATGAACTTACATGTAAAATGTATTTTCAATATTAAAAAAGGAAAAGTAAGTTCAAAATAAATAAAATAACCCCCTTCTCTCTCTCTCTCTCTCTACTTTTAATATTTGAGAACTACAAACTTATACGTAAGACACATTCCTAGTATTAAGAAAAACAAAAATATAAAATATATTTTGGCTTTAAAATGACTAAGTTTGACCCATAAAGTTTCACTTTACTAAGGTGGATATTCTTTAACCAATAGACAAATTAATGGTTACAAAAATACAACAGAGCCTTAATAATAATTAAACAAATTAAAAATGCAACTTACCTTAGGTAGGGTGTATTAGAGGTTATATTGTCTTTCATATACACAACCAGTCCTCTTATCTAAACTTTGTAAACCAGTTAGGGTTCTTAGTGACCAAAATACTAAGTGATGACTTCAAATCTTTAAACTATAAAAGAACAAGAATTCCTTATTCTTTCCACACCTAAATTTAATCAATAAGGATGTTCGTTGTGACATCGTACACGTACAACAAGGAGAGAGAAAATGAGAGAGGGGATGGGGGAGAGAGAAAAAAAGAGAAGGAAGACAACGACTGGGATAATTTTTCATACACCACCATCTCCCCCCTCCAAGTATTTTGAGTAGCCATGTTTAAAAAACTTAACTAGTAAAGGTATGGGAAATAAAATACTTACTATTTTATACAAGTGATGTAATCTTTTTATGGCTTTGGTTATCACGTCTATAAGAGAGATGAGAGTTTGCCTACAAGAGAGATAAGATTATGATAAATTTGTTTGTTCCAATAAAGGTAAAGAACATTATTATTTAGAAAGTCAAGAATACAAAGCATTATCTAAAGAGATGTTACATGGATAGAATACATAACCTCTAATACAAAGCATTTTTGTTGGAGTTATGGAGATTTTAATGGAGACATGAAAATCTCATCATAGATATTTTATTGGAGACATGGAAATTTTCATAGCCACCCAAGTCTTTTAAATAATCATGTTTGAAAGACTTAATTAGTACAAGTATGGGGAAGAAAATACTTACTATTTTATACAAGTTATGTTACTTTTTTTTTATAGCTTTTTATTATCATATCTACAAGAGAGACAAGCGTTTAACTATAAGAATTATAAGGGTTTGATTAGTTTGTTTGTTCCTCTAAAGATAAAGATCATTATTATTTAGAAAGTGGAGAATGTAAAGTAATGTTAACATATTATGTAAGGAGATGTTGCATGGATGGATATCTTTGTTGAAGCTAAATATATTTTAATGTAGATATGGAGATCTTACCATAAAGATTTTATTAGATGCATAAAAAAATTATCCAGACATGTGGAGATTTTATTGGAGATCTTGTTGTGGAAATTTTATTGGAGACATGAAGACTTATTTAGAGATATGAATGATTTGTTTGGAGACTCAAAGATTACATTGGAGACATAGAGGAACATTATTACTTTTATTAAAAAATAAAATATTTTCTCATGTAGCTAGAGATATAATTTCTAGTTTTTATTTGATCTCGAATAATGCATCATATGGATCTTGCTCACTAATAAAAATTTAAAATCAAGCTAAAATATGCAATGTTTAGAGACATCTCACTAACTCACTAGAGATTCAATCAGATAGATAAGGATATACCTGTAACATAGATTTTCTCTTGGTTCCAAGCAAGGGGTGAATCCTACTGAATTCTACTAAGGTTAGGCAAAGTTTAAAGTTCAATTCTTGTCAAAGTTTGAAACTTTAAATATTGTTTTAAATATATGGATTGACCCATATAGATTGTCTAAAAGATTTTCTCTTAAATACTTTTCTAAATAATAGGGTTTAACCCATACAAACTTTCAAAAAGTTTCATAAGAGCTTTAGACCCTGCATGACATTTTTTTCTATTGGCGTTGGACTCATACATATCACACAAGTCAACATAGAAATGAAACATAAAAATAAAGATTATAAAATGAAAAGCATTATATAAGGATAAACCCCACATGACTGGGGTTGTTTACATGACTAAAGAAAGACGAGGAGCTACGGCTTAAACATCTAGGTCAGGCTCTTAAGCTAGATATTCCTCGTATTGAGCAGATGCAGCCTTAGTAGGGAAAATGTCAACAAAGTCTGGCATAAGAACTAAATGGAAGGAAACACTAAATTCCACTTATATTCCTCTTGATTAATTAAAGAAATTATACAGGTTGGATATGGCAATGAAGATCTTATCCCCAACCATCTCGGATAAAACTATAAACCCTAGAAAAATTCCTTGAACTCCCTAGAAGATTTCCTCAAAGCCTTCAGTCGCATCTGAGAGCTCTAAGCTTCTTTACTGGAAGTGAGGAGCTCAACCCTCAGACTATCTTAAGTGGTCGTCACCTCAAGGATCCCTTGTTTTAGGGTATCCCTTTCATTTTGAGCAACCTGAAGCTACCTTTCGGTATAGCCTAACTGAAAGACAACACCCTGTATTTTATCCTTCAAATAGGCATATGCCACATTGATTGGGGCTCTTCAGTTCAGCCTCAACAATAGATTTCTCCTCTCTTAGCTGTTGGAGGGCAGTCTGGTCTGTTTTATGTTTGGTAATGGCCTTCTTTACATAGTTTTTCTTAGCTATCCAATAACTCTTGAAATGAATGCATATCATGAAAGTCTGCCAAAACAGGATTGTTAGAAACAATGATCATAAAACCAAACTAAAAATGTTAAACGAAAGATTTCCTTACATTCAAAGCCATTTTTTTTAAGATTCATATAGTAGTTTTATATCTCATCATATATCATTAAGATGGCTAAAGGAATAATAAAAATTCTCTTCAACTGCCTCACCACTTCGAGGCCAGCCTCTCTAAAGCCAGATCTCCCACCAACAACAACCTTTATGGTCAAACTCTCCTTCTTAGTTAGGGTGAGGAAATTGAAAAGAACTCAACCAAAAACGAGTTAGGTTGGCAAAACATCCTTAAACCTCTATTTAGTGTCCTTAGGAACACCCCAGGTAAAGGGCCTAATAGATGTAGCCTCTACAACCAATATTGGGGGTGAAGGCAGATGGATTATTGTCATACAAGCCTTTATAATCGAGGCTGGAACACCAGCTTTAGATTTGACTCTTTTTGCATCCATTTTGTTATAAAAAAAAAGAATAAAGAAGCTTTTTGGTACGAAATACCTAGAAAGACATTTTTCTTCTCAAATTAGGGCAAATTTAGGCTAGGGATTCTTCAACAAAACTGTTTTTCAAAAGTTACAAAGAGTAAAATTAAATGAAAAGATGGAAGCAAGAATGACTAGGGTTATAAAGGAAACAATATTTCACCCTTACCATTGGATGAATGGTCTTTCATGTCATCTCAGATCTCTAGAAATCTATTTAATTATTGTATTGAATACACACTATCGTTTTGTTTTCCAAATGACACCTCTTTTAAAGACAGGTCATCTAACAACATTGAATCCCAACAATTCTATGTGAGACATAAAAATTATATGGGAAATGTAAAAGATCTTTTTGTTCATTAATAAGAATGAGTCACCTGGCCACAAAGAATCCCAACATTTCTGTATGGGACAAATAAATCTCATGAGGAACGTAAAAAGGTCTCTCATTGATGGGATAAATAACTCTCAAGTAAAAAAGAAAAACTCTCATTAAAGCTGATAACATTTTAAATCTTTACGTATTTAAAACATAAAGATTGAATTGATGGATCATCATGTTTTATATATGTTATTTTTGCTTAAGTCCATGTTTAAAAGAGCTAAAGCATAGCGATAACCCAACATCCTCGCCTCAGCTACGTGTTGAACCTAAATACATGTGAGTTCAGTGAGCTGCCAATCTTTTTATGCCCTATATAAGGCCACAAGACTTTCTTTGTTTATTCTTATGACCTTTAAAATATTAAGGTCAATGATACTTATCTCTCAACATCTTTAGGTGTATAAAAGTCTTATAAAGACCTACCATATTTCCATCAATATTAATGATGTGTTCCTCATTGATGTTATTAGAAGGAAATTAATTTCCTACCCCTCCCTTCTATAAAAAAACAAGACTCGTGGGCTATATATATACCCTACGAATCCTTCAAACATGAGGTTTAAAATCTTCATTCTCTATTACATGTATATTTTTATAGCATCTATTTCTAAAATATTATTGTACCTTCTCTTTAAAAATATATTTAGTTAAGCATCTGAAAGTCTCCAAATTTATAAAAGAAAACCTTTTATATGTATCAGCCACCAACTACCTTAGTTTACCAGCTACCTTGGCTAAGGAGAATGAGTCAGATTTCTAGAATCAAGAGATTAACTGATTATCCAACATATAAACATTGCTTCTAAGATACTTGGATTTTTGGGACATCATCAGATTCTATATTATTTTTCATTAAGGCACATGATTTAACATAACCATAAATCAATTGCCAAAAATTAGGAGAAGTATCTAAAGAATTGCATCAACAGTTCATAAACACCAAAATCTAGATAGTTAAAAGCACACATGCATATAAAATTCAGTAGTATATAGCCATAAAATTACGGCATATACTAGAAAGTTCAAGTTCCAACCCCACTAAACTTCTATTCATTTGTTTTATTGAAAGTATGTTATAAATTAACAAATCAAACATGTTATTTAGATTAAAAAAATAAGTAACAATATGTGTTGATACCATTGTTGGAAACAATAGCAATAGAAAAAATATATATAATCATGTCATAAGAAACTTGTATCACTATTCTAAGCATAAGCATAAGCACAATAAATAATAAAGAATCATGTTTTGTGTTCAAAAATTAGTAAAGAGTTTTTTGTGAGTCTCTTCTTCTCTTTAACAAAAATACATTATTTTCTCTTTCTTACTTTGTTGTTTATATATATATATATATATATATAAAAAAGAGTGAGTTACAATCTCTGGCAATTATTGTCAGATATAACTCTTCATTATTTTTTTATAAATTATTTTAGTAATATAAATAATATTAATGTAGGCCAGGTTGCCTATTATGAGCTGCCTAAATCCATTTTTTTCTTCATTTATAAAAAATAAAATATGGTCAAATATTAATTAACCTTAGAAATAATATAATAGACCATTTTAATTAAAACCCACATCAACACCGGCACAAATCGAGATCCACAATCACAACAATTGTGTATAATATTTGTGGTGGTGTTGGCGAGGCACATGATATTGTGATCCTTGTTCTATTGAGTTTGAGGCAACAATGGTTACTAGCACTTGTGGTGATATGGGTTGATTTAGTGTGTGTGTTTGGTATTGTGTTAAATAGTGTTTTTAAAAGTATTTTTTTAATTGAAAAAATATTAAAATCATTGAAAAGCATTTAAAAAAATATTAATTTGATATTGTTTTCAGATAAAAAAAATAATTTAAAAGGACATTTAAAGCAGAAACTAGCACAATGACAAACACCTGGATTCAAGACTTGATTACTTTTTTTCTCTTATTTTTTGTCATGATAATACATTTAGTTTAGTCTTTCAAATTGGTTTCTTATGTCAAGTATTTTAGTAACATTTTATTTTAATCTCAAATTTCTCATGATCCTGTGTTTTAAAAATCAATTTATGCTAATATTTTTTTTTCAATCTAGACCTCAGTCTTCCGGCTAAAAACTGGACTGTACGTACCAAGTCAGAAACAGGAAGCATGTTTCTTTCCCTTTTTTTTTAATAAGAAATCGAAAACTATCATAGCAATTTCTTAATCATCTTAACATTTTCCTGATCCATGTTTCCTGTCCGTATATATAATATGATAAATTAATGCAACAATGGTAACCAGAACGTCAACTGCATGCTATGACTGAATCAAAGTATGAAATTTGTATATTGCTCCAACCTGTACATGGTGAATAGAAAAGGCTTGCAAATTTGGCAGATAAAATAAATCCAGGAAAGGCATGGCCCAGCCAAGAATTCCATGTAAAATGCTTTGAATCTTTGATGCTCTATGGAAGAAACATCGATAGACAAGTGGAACACCAAGAAGATAGCTACGCAAACTTGGATACACTGTAGAGCTACAGCCTAATATGGTCATCAGGCCGGCCAGGGCGGCAGAGGGTCCCTCTCTTGCATTCCGGTTCTCTCTTTGCCGCCAAAATTCAAAGCTAATTAAATTATAATGGAATCCTTGTTTTGTTTTCCTGGTGAAATTGAAAAATCAGAGAGTGAAAACTGAATACAAAAATTTGTCTCTTCTTGCTTCAATCTCCAATCATTTACAAGGGCCGTCCCGTTCTTTTTTTCTTTTAAAGAAGAATGAATTAAATTTTTGTGAGGGAGTGAATATTTTTGGTTTGAGTCTAGCAGAATTTGGTTTGTGCTAATTCTTGAGAAATCGTGATCAAAAGTCGTTCTTATGGTGTCGTAGTGGTGTTGTTCTGGGTGGTTTGCTTTCAAAATTAATATTTACAATAATTTTTAACATGGCAACCACCACAGCGTCCCAAATCCTCCACCACACCACTGCCTTCCTCTCCGAAACCCTCTCCCAACCTCATGACCACCGCCACCATCTTCTCTCCACTCTCCGCCGCGAAGCCCCATCATCCAACAAAACCACCACCATCAAACCTCTGAATTTAGCAGTTGAGAATCTCGAAAACGCCATCTCTACTACCAATCCTTCCATTCGATCATCTTCTCTACGCCTCGCCCAAAAGGTTCTCCTCTCGTATCCGGATTCCCTCCTTTCCTCCTTACTTCTCTCTCTCATCTACACCCTCAACAACCGGCCCACCAATGCCTCCATAAGTCTCCTTAACATCTTCCATCTAGACCCTTCATTGGCTCGATCACAGATTGCTCCTGTTCTCTTTGAGGAGCTGTTTTTAGTCCATCTTCTACCAGTTCTTCGATGGTTTAATGAGCAAAGATCAAGGATTTTGTCCTCTTTAACATTGGATTGGGGTTATGATAGTGATGAAAATTCAATAGGTGATGTTTCAATTGTTGTTCCTTGTACGAAGTTGCTGTCAAAGATGAGTGGTGATCAAGCATTGGAGTTGAAGGAGTTAGAAAGCATATACGAGGAGGTTATTGATGAGAATTGCAAAGTTTTTGCCAAGTATTTTAAGGAGGTTGTAACCAACGGTGATGAAAATAGAATGATAACGCCACCATCGGTGATCTTGAAGGAGTTGAGGAAAGTTGATAAATCTGAAGTGAGTGATGAAATTAGCAAGATGGAGGAACTCGGCTTTATGAATGGACGGTACAATGTAATGCTCCATTTTCCTTTTCATGGATTATACATTTTCTCTGTCTGCTTTAAATTCTTACACCTTTTGCTTTTTCAAACTTTGACTAATTAAAGAAAGGGCTGGTAACTTTTCATTTCAGCAATTTCGCTCAAATTAATTTTACAAGAAACAAAATCTGTGTAAAAAAGATTATTGATGTTCCAAGTTCAATGAATCTCTTCGATGTACATGTATGAGAGGTTCCAATGAACAGAGGAACCGCATGCAAGTCCTGGCATTTCTTTTATTTTATCAGACCAACATTATCACCCAAGTTACTGGTGTTAGCCTATCGCTTGCATGCACTATTTGTGCTGCTGCTGATACAAATTGCTATCCCAGCTACCGAGGGGAATTGAACCTGTAGCTTTCTAGTCACATTTTGTTTGATATTGTGAAGTTTAAACTCTCCATGTTATGTCTGTGTCAAGAATTTAATGATTTGATGTGCTTTTTGGGGGGCAATAATGGTTTGATAAACAAAATCAAACTGGTCAAACTCCATGTTAGATTCAAAAAGTCGTGGAAAATTCCTCGAGTTACACGGATTCCCCCCCTTCTTATCTCATCTATTAGATTAGATATTGTGATTGTTTTTCAATTCAGCTTATAACATGGTGTCCGAATGCGTCAAACTTTAAGATGAGAGAAATGGGGGAAATTATTGAGTTCTAATAATATAAAATTAATTGTATGAGCTGTTATGCCTAACCCTTTTTGGAGTATTTGATTCCTGGACCACATGTTGAATTTTAGCTCAAAAATAAATGGTTGTAATTAAGGCATAAAACATTATCAATATATGATAGCGTGAAGTGGAAGTGAATTGTTTACTTTCTCACATGTGAAATGCACTGGTTTAGGGAAATTCCATCTTTAGGTAAGCCTCCTGTATGCAAATTTTTGTGAATACAGTATGGTCGTTATTTTCTGGATTTTTTGAATTATCCAGGCTCCAATTTGCAGAAAATGGTCTGTTGTCATAACCTACTGGTTATCCTGTCCCAAAAAGTCTATCTTTTTCACTCGTTATTAATTGGCAATTACTGAATGAATGATTGGATATTTTAGCAGCATTTTTTACAAAGTCAAACTTTAGTTGAGGTCTTGACAATTCCAAGTTTAGTTTCATTTTCTGAGTTATCAGTCTTTTTTTTCTCCTCTTTTTGCAGCCAATGTGGACTGAAGGAGAAAGATCTGTTGATTTCCTTAGTTTTAGCGGGGCTAGCAAATCCAAGTATTCTTCACCATCCTATCCTCAAAGGGTCTCTCCAGAGACCATAAAAAATATCAGCTGTAGAAGATCGACAGCATTTCCCACATCGTTAAATTCTGATTCTGAGCCTGAGTTGTCTTTAGAAGACAATATGGCCTCTTCTGGTGCATCTTCTTCTTGTTGTTCGGAATCCGAAGCTGAAATTGAGGTAATCGATAACAACAAGGGGATAGATTCTCAACTCTGGATTGACTAACCTATGCCGTTGTTTCAGTTTTAAATCTTGTGTGTCATGTCTTGTAGGAAAACAACAGAAAAATGGCATTGTTTGAGCCCACACAAAGCGAAACCCAAAAACAAAAGCAGGCTACCGTTGCAGATTTCAGTAGGTATGTTTTGTATGGAAAACCATTCATCATTGTAGTCTTCGCTTCAGTTTTATCACATTTGGACTCTCTCTGTCACCAGTACTTCTTCAGAACATTCAATGGCCGATACAGATAGCTCACCTGGCGGAGGAAAACATACCCCTCCCAAGGACTTCGTCTGTCCGATAACAAGTCATATATTTGATGATCCAGTGACTCTTGAGACAGGACAGACTTATGAACGTAGGGCGATCCAAGAATGGCTTGAAAGAGGAAACTCAACATGCCCAATCACACGGCAGAAGTTGAATTGCACCCAGCTACCTAAAACAAACTATGTGCTCAAAAGGCTTATAGCAAGCTGGAAAGAACAGAATCCTGCAGGTATGGTCTCCATTCCACCAGAAACTCAACAGAAGAAGACAGAGCCAAGCTTCATGTCAAAAGAAATTCCTTCAAGTACTTCACCAAATAGTGTCATTATCCAGACCACCATTGATGGCACAATCAGTGAGCTGAGACTTGCCATTACAAATCTTTGTATGTCAGAAATTTTGAATGAGTCCGAAATGGCTGTTCTTCAAATAGAGAGATTTTGGTTGGAGGCAGCCATGGAATTTGATATTCAAAGTATGCTTTCCAAACCTCCCGTTATCAATGGATTTGTGGAGGTCCTTCTCAATTCTGCTGATCCTCTTGTACTGAAAGCAACAATTTTTCTCTTGTCTGAGTTGGGTTCGAGAGACAAAGGTGTAATCCATACACTTACAAGAGTTGATTCTGACGTGGACTGCATTGTGGCCCTCTTCAAGAAGGGTTTGCTGGAGGCTGTTGTTTTGATATATCTATTGAGGCCCCCTACCATGAGCCTACTTGAGATGGACATGGTCGAATCCCTCCTAACAGCCATTAAGAATAAAGAGGATGATATGCTTAAGATGTGTCTGAAACCAAAAACAGCATCAGTGCTTTTATTGGGACAGATCCTTGGTAGCAGTGAAGATAGTATTATTTCTTCAATTGCCAGTGCCATTATCTCAACAAAAGTGATCGAAAGTATTATTGACAGCTTGCAAGCTGAGCAGACGGAGAGGATTGCAGCAGTTGGGATCTTATTGAAATGCATGCTGGAGGATGGGAAATGCAGAAACACCGTTGCGGATAAAGCTGAGTTAGCCCCTGTTTTGGACAGCTTCATGAGTGCAAGTGATGGCGAGAGATTTGAGATTGTTCAGTTCCTCTATGAATTAGTCAAATTAAACAGGTAATTTTAACTCAAGTTTGCCTTTGTATGTGTAGTCATTTGAATTTGATATCTTTGTGATAAATCTTTGAAGTATGCAGTAAAGAGGAAAATTTGATCTTAATTTTTCTATAGGAGGACATTCAATGAGCAAATTCTTCACATCATTAAGGATGAAGGGGAATTTTGTTCAATGCACATCTTCCTAAGTTATTTACAGGTTACTCTTCCAGATCAGTCTCCTGTAGTGGCTGGTCTCCTGCTCCAACTTGATCTTCTGGTATGATGCCATCATTTTAAGTGATAAATATGCTGTCCTAGCTTCTTTGACCTAATGACAAATATATTGGTGTCTACTCTGTAGGTTGAGCCGAGAAAGATGAGTATATATCGTGAAGAAGCAATAGAGAGCCTCATTTCAAGCCTCAGGAATTCTGAATTTCCTGCTGCTCAAATAGCAGCTGCGGAGACGATTGTGTCATTGCAAGGGAGGTTCACTGTCTCTGGAAAGTCCCTAACCCGAGCTTTTCTTCTGAAACAAGCTGGACATGGAAAAATTTACAAAAATCTTATGCGAATGGAGCAACTCGGAA